>NC_089520.1:27444751-27699751 GCF_963924715.1 Thunnus thynnus | reverse complement strand
GCAGAGCTTTCCATATTCATAGCATGTTGATGTTTGTCGATGTTTCCTGGTTGTTGATGATTAACTAAAGGCGTACAGCCTGTCATCAACTAGTAATGAGGAACTACAAATTACAGCAGCTACAGACACATCCCTCATTTACTCTATGGTTGTTGAAGAGTGAGTGTCCTCTCTAGGCTACTGTATGAATATCTCAAAAAGCATCTGCTAAGCTCAAAGCAGGGTGTCAGCAGGCCCTTAGAATGTCTGTTAAATTCAATTATAAATACTGTTTAGAATGTCTTAAGTCACTGAAATGAGGTTTTTATTTCATCAAATTTATTGTAATATTTTTTTTAGATTTAGTTGAACCCTTCAGCAGCAAAATTTGAAGTTAGTAGCTTATAAATCTTTTAAGCCAGCCTAATGCTCAACATCTATTCTTAAATTAATAGACATACCTTATACTTATTTGCTACACCATCAGAATATTCATCACACTGTTCTCTTGTCTTTCTATGTCCAACAGGAACCGTTTTCTGGAATCATATATTTTAGTTATATCTTATTTCTGATAGTTATCTATGTGCTGAACAAAAACGCATTATGTACATTAACCTGGGATAGTTGTTAGGAGAGATGCATGTAGTATATTTGACAACAACAAAATTGGGATTATAATAAATTAATAAAAATAACAAATCAAAGGAATGTTTGGAAATCATCATCCTGAGGTCACTGCCTGGATAGCAGCGCAGTCCTGCCTATTACATATTCACTTGATTGTAATTAACATTGAGTCATTAGATTCAGGATAAAGTTATTGTGCAGTAGAGCAAGAAATAATATCTATATTGTCAGTCAGCTCTTTGTACTTCAAATATAGATTTGAGAATCCAGAGCTTCAGCACATGATTATTATGCTGTAAAAGCCTTCGTAAAATAGAATTACTAATGTAAAGTTAATGGAGCTCTAAATTGGCAGTTGGCCCTTCTCAACAAGTGAGAGTCTCTCTGTTGTCCCCCATTAAAAAACAACTTTAGAATTGGCCATTCTCTTGTCGCCTGTCAACTGAAACCTATCAATATAATTTGTCCAAAATATTAAAAGTCTTTAAAAGTATGAAATGTCCCGCTTTTTAGAAAGAAGAGCTGGAAGCGCTTGAACCTATACAGTATGTGTTTTCTTTGTAAGAGTGATACTGCAAATTATAGCTGATACCAGGCTGATTTTGAGTCCACTAATAGTTTGCACAGAGATTTGGATCACTAGTTGCCATAGCTATGGTTTCAGGCAAGTTGTGTGCTCAAAGCCTGTCTCAGTCCAGTTTCTATATTCTTTCCATGTTTTCCTTTTCCCCTGATGTAAGTGGATGATGAAAACGCTTGAATTCACAAAGAAAGACAGAGATATGGGTAAATTTCAGTCCCCCTGTTGTCATTTAGCACAATAAATTGGCACAACATGACACAAGTGGAGGTTCGGTGTCTTGCTCATCATTCAGATGACAAACATTATACATAGTCACGAAGCATATTGTAGCTGTTGTGATGCTGTTTTTGTTGAACTTGTACTGAACTTTGTTTTTCTCCCAAAGAAATAATTGTGATTGTCTCGTCTGTGGCGCTGAACACAGATTGACTATGATGTGTCCTATCGAGACGTATTACAACACACTGAAGATGCATCACTTCTTTGATGTTATGTAGTCACCTCAAAAACAGATTCTTGTTGAAAGTATACTGCTTCATCAAAGATTGACAAGAGACGTTTGTTGTTTCATGATTTCTTATGAATATTAATGAATAAAATGACTCCTTTCAAACGGCAAATTTAAACTGAGAGGTATGAGTTTCCTTTTCTACCAGTAAGAAGAAGGTGGCTGTGATTGAGGCAGGCTTTGTAGACAAGCTTCACATTAAAATTAACTCATTCTTTGGTTCGATTTGTTCACATGTCACAGGGGAGCACAGCTATTTTCCAGCAGGCATTCAATAGATGTGTATTTAAAAGGAAAATTTCTCAAGGTTATGAAAATTTGTTATTTTTTTCGTCTCATTTGGTAATAGCTAAATTCATTTGTAGATGGACTGTGATAATAGATGTGTCAAAACAATAACAAAAGGAATTGTGGTAGTGGGAGCGCTACTTTACCTGGAGGACACGGTATGTTTATGCCCTAGTCCCAGTCCTATTCCTCAGTCCCACATGTATCGGTCTGCTGCACGTACCATATGTCTATGTACATGTTCCGTTTACATTGCTTTTTGTCTGTATATATTCCCATGTTCCCTTAACGTTCCTCACACTATAATGTATGGGTTCTTTGTTAACCTGTGATGTGCCATTCATTAGATATGTTCATGTTACTACTGAGAGCAAGTACAGTTGAATACTACAGCAAATAGTCTTTGAACAGCTACTTTGTCAGGAATACAACAGAAGAGCATCCAGCATATCTGTTTACAGTGCAGCCAAACAAACGTGTGTTGTTTTAATAAAGAAGTCATTAAGTAATCACTGCAACTGCAATCTGATTTCTGATATCAATGAGATAAAAATTAAAAACAATAACGCTGAATTACATACATGCATCGTTTCCCTTGTGTAGGCAGTTTGAATTCAGTGTGGGAATACTAACAATATGACTATACAGAGAGAAAGTTACAGAATGTGAAATACATTGAATGGCTTCTGCTGAAAAAATGCTGACCATAAATAGTATCAAAATGAGGTATGATTTTATGAAAATCTTAAGGATTATAAAGGGTATATCCCTAATTGTTACATTTCTGATGGCTGAATGTTTATAGGATATCCTTTAGTCAAAAGTTGGTACGTGGTATCATGGGATATCCAAGTGTATAGCTGCATATTTGTTTTAATCTCACTCAAGACTCAAACTTGATACTCAAATTCCTTCAACACCCAGTTTATTGAACCAAGCAAATTCTTTATATTATACCATAAAATTATACATATATTCTCTAAAATAGAGATTTAAAACAGATCTTGGCTTGTGAAAAATGTGCTGGAATCTAATTTCTTAAAGTCCTATGGCTGCTATATTTGTGTTATTTTTACAGAAAGTCCTTTGACTAATTTGTTACGTTTTTGCCTGCTATTTTTACAGGTAGCTTCATGAACAAGGTCTCTTTGAAATGCACTCTCTTTGAAGTGTAAAGGAAATGTCCATTTACTATAATGGTCTATCCCTTAGAGGCAGTGTCAAAAACACATGCCTTAGTGAGCCAACCTCTGAAGTAATTAAGACCAGTAGGCCGCGGGGACACCCTTGAGTTCATTAATTTCAGGTTTTAGAAATGATAATTAGTTGGCTTTTTATATGTGGTCCTCCTTTGCTTCGCTTTTCCCTTGCTTGCTGTCTTCCTCTTTCTCACTTTTGTGCTTTTTCCCTTGCTGTCTTTATTCCTAACCTTGTCTTTGTTATCTGTTATCTCTCCATTCCTCTGTATCTTTGCCCCAGTGGTTTGCTTCGATGCTAAGATCAACTTTGATGACAACGCCGAGTTCCGTCAGAAGGCCGTTTTTGACATGGACGACATGACTGAGAGTGACCCCACAGAGATGGAGGCAGCCAAGTGGGACCTCAAATATATCGGACTGGACGGAAACATTGCCTGCTTTGGTATGAGAACAAAACCCTGTGACAGAATAGGCTCCTTTATCCACACAGACACACACATACACTAATCATTAAATGAGTTCTCTCATAAGTGAACCCATCCGGGCATAATGCTTTAATGCGTCTCTTAAGTCACATAAGTGAAAAGCTCGGACACAGTTAAAACTTAGTTAAAGTAAAGGCAGCCTGGGCTCTCCTCCAGTCCACATTACAAGCAGCTTTCTGAGGACTCCAGAAGGAATGCTGCCGTAACCAATGCTTTCTAATTAGCTATAATCCGCCCAGAAAGTCTCCAGTGAGCTAGATTGTTAGCATTCTCATTAAAGGCCCCCTCTCTTGTCATAAATCAAAGCTTTTACAGTGTACAGCAGCACTAACAGGTGCTCTTGCTTCTTACCCCGTAGCCTCATAAACACATTAGATGTCTGTTAGTACTAGCCCCCCCCACCCACCCACCCACACACACACACACACACACACACACACACACACACACACACACTGCACACACACCCCATCCTGCATCTGCAGGTCCCAGCCTCTCTTAAAGTAACAACTGCTTTTAAGGCCCTGTAGCTTCCATGAGAGCTCCAGTAAAGTGACAGCTGTTAAAGCGAGTTTCCCTTTTATTGAGACCTCGATTTGGGAGTTTGCCAGGACACAAGTTCAACTTGGCTAAACCAAACGAGGTAAGACATTTTTGTGCACTTGGCTCCTGCACAACTCAGCAGGGTAGCTGCGCTGGCAGTCGGCTAAATGATGACACAGGTCACAAAAAAGCATAGCAGAACCTCTTTTAATCAATACTCTTTTTCTCTGAAGTCAAGAGTCAAGTCATAATCAAATTTTCTCTGTGTTGCTCGACTTGAAGCATTGAATGTTCCTGATTAGAAGATTTCCATCTGATTCATTTTTTAAGTGTGACATTTTTTCAGCTATTTGCTCTGCTTTTAATTTACTGCTGAATTCCTTTGTGGGTGTTCTTACAGTACATGTCATCTTTCCTTTAGCGCCGGTAATGTTATTTTAATTGACTCAAGGCTGCCGCAGTCTTGCTTTTCTCTCAGTATCTTTCGTTTTAATTCTGGACTTTAAGCCTGGACGTAATTAGCTTTGTTATACTTAATGAATACATTTAATAAATTGTACGATAGATCATTTTTATCATTTTAGCACTTTTAGTGTTTATAGTATCATTAACACTCACCTAGCTTATAAAATGAGTACACCTGACATACCAGTGTTGCACACCTTTATAGATGAATGTTCAAAACCCACCAACCTTAGCACCTCAGCAGTTGATACATCGCCTTATTCAGATTTCCACTGTGTAAGTCTCACTCTGAAAAGGCATTATCTATTTGGCTAAATGTGTATCTGCTCTGTACTTATCCTTTATATTGGAGTATAACTTTTTACATATTTATTCAGCTGACACTGTTTTTTTTTGTTTGTTTGTTTCCCCTCAGTGAATGGAGCTGGTTTGGCTATGGCCACATGTGACATCATTGACCTGCATGGAGGAAAGCCAGCTAACTTCCTGGACCTTGGAGGAGGAGTCAAAGAGAGGCAGGTGTATGAGGCCTTTAAGCTGCTCACTGCTGACCCCAAGGTAGGTACAAACTGTTGAAAAAGTGAGTGCCTTTTTTGTTGCGCAGGTTGATTTTAACAATTTAGTACATTGGTCTGATAAGGCAAATTGGTTTCTTATTTTAGAGCAGATCTTCAAAGAGAGAGTCAGATAAAAAAAAAACAATTTTACCACCTGTTGAATTGTGTTTGATATTGCAGTCATGTATCTTGTCACAGCACATTCATAAAGCCCTGTCTATATGGTTAGCACTTTGTCACTGAGACAACAGCGCTCATTAGACTAGGGACCTTGGCATATGTCCATGTTTCACTGAGGGAAAAAGACACTGAGGAGTTGTGTGATTATACGCCATCATTTTCAGTTGCACTGGCATGATAAATCGCTGCTGTATACTCTGCAATAAAACGCGGCTTTTAAAGACGCCTTATCACATGTGCTTCCACAGACACATTAACACAAACACAGGTTCATACGCAACTCAGAATGAATGCACATACACAAATTTCAACCAAAGTATGCCTGTGACTGTCTTGCAGCTCAGCATGAGTGGCAGCTTGGGGTGTTTTACAAGTGATTCAGCTCTATGTTCAGAAAGCTAATAACTCCAAACTAAACACTGTGAACCTTGTAACGATACCGCAGTGCTGACTATGTGTTGACAGTCATCACACAGATAATTCCCCCGTTGCTGTCACTCCCATATCCCTGGACTGATCTCTGGTTGCCTCTGTATTAGCATCCCTGGCAAAACTTGTTTGAATGGAATACAGAATAGCATTTCATACCAATTCCATCTTCCTCCCCCCTTTTTTGAACCTTTATTTGCACCTGCTGATATGACTTCTTTTTCAAAAATCTGTATTACACTCGTTTTCAAAGGGCACCTGCACACCTGGGAATTGCACAATTCAACCACAGCTTTCTAATACTGGTTAAGCATTCTACCAGACACGTTGGGGTGTAAGTGCAGGTTCACTGCAGCAAATATACATCAACAGCAGTTATTGAGGGATGCATCTCACTGCACTCAGACTTTCCCTAGGTTTTTCAGAGATTTGAACAAACAGCCTTACTTTTACATATCTGCTTTTCCATCATTGCTAGAAAAAGGCTAGCTTACTTAATTTAAACATCCAGTTTGTGGAAATGGAGGCTGTGAATACAAATATATGGATTGCGATACACAGTCTGCTCTTAAAATGGATATTCTCCATTTGATTCTTAAAAAAATTCAATTTTTTTCTAAACCTCAAAAGTAGAATTTTTCATGCGACTCACTGTTAGTGATGAGGGCCTGGAAATGGTAGCATTTTCAAACACTTTCTGTTTCATATTTATCGTACAGTAGTGAACATACTAGTGTTGCACACCTTTTTATAGATGAATGTTAAAAACCCACCAACCTTAGCACCTCAGCAGTTGATACATTGCCTCATTCAAATTTCCACTGTGTGTAGATTTTATTTGGTCTCACCTGAATTCAACCCAATGGTCTGTAGGGGAAAATGAAAATGAATGCAGTGAATAAAACAGAAATGCGATCAATAGGGAAGAAAGAAAACTACAAAGACTTGTCACTTTCTCCTGGTATGGGGCCATCATTTGTTATTATTGAACCCCTTTAAAACAAGGTGGAATTCAGGTTTTAAAGTCTGCCTTCATTGCCCCCCACACCCCCACCCCACCAAAAAAAAAAAAAAAAAAACCACTCCCGCATGGACAAAAGGATCCTCCTACAGCCTCCTCCTGTTCCTCCTTCTCTTTCTGTCTTGGGTTGATTCCCCAGATCCAGATGGGGGAGTAAGCCTGCTGCCTGTCCCTCCTGCTGCTGTGTATGGAAATAGAGACAGGGAGCTCCTCCCTAACAGGCAAAAAAGTAGAATAAGATTGACATTAAACTGGGTTGGAAGCACCATTAGCATTTCAACCAGGGGAGCTGAGAAACCTGCTCTGATCTGTGGAGGGAATGTTAATCATTTCACAATAAGAGCGAGAGAGAGCTGCACATTTGCATTTGTTTGTTTTTTTTTTTGTTTGTTTGTTTTTCACAAATTAGCACTCCAAAACTCCAATATATAAATAAAAGAATATGAGCAGAAGTTGACAGCTAGATAAATGTGACAAGGCAAGAATGATTGATCGCATGTGTCAATAAGTTATGGTGAGAGTGCTGTTTTCACTGTTTGCCTTACATATCAAGGTAATCAGTGCTGATAGCCCTCAAATATGCCATACTTTGTTTACAAAGCAATCCCAGTCAGACTGGTTTATTCGTGTTGCCCATCATTATTGTTTTACACTTTTGTTTTGTTTTTTACGAACAACCTTCCTCCTTCTTTCAGCAAAAAGTTTTGACAGCATATGTTATACGGATGCTTATTTACAGCACAAAATGAGTTCCATAGCAGCTGTGCAGATGGCCATTAATGTTCCGGTGCATACATGAATATGTGCTTTTTATTAGAGACCACTGTGACTTTTGACTGGAAGGTTTAGAATGATTTATGTGCTCGGAAAAGACAGAGGTGCATTTAGAGGCCAGGCAGGCAGTACAGCAGTAAATATCACGCTGTAATGACGCCATATATTTCCACAAAAACAGGTATTTTGGCGTCTGTCTTTTTGAAATCTTTCTTCCTCAGTCGCTTTTACGCTTTTGTCTCCCTCTTCCTCGCTCTCTTACTCTCAGTCTCTGCTTTGATGTCTCAGGCTCATTGTGCTGAGAGAAGTGGAAGTGATGTGCGTGTACTGCTGGCACTGAATAGCAGAGACGGGCCCTGAGATGACAAAGCCTCCTTGTTCTTGTTTGCTCATTTCTCAAGTATCTACCCTTACAGTATTCATTACCTTAAACATTGCTATTCTCTGTAAGAAAAAGGGAGGAAAAAAACAAATGAAATTGGAGTGTACTGTATATAAAGTGGAAACGAAGTGGGGAAAAAAAGTGAAATGATTGGGGGGAATAAATGAATTATAAGGTAGTGTGTAGCCAAGTGTTTGTTAACTATGTGAGATGTTATGTAGCTCAGCTGGGTGTAGCAGACCATTCAGCTTTGTTTGAATTTAGGCCCCTGGCTTTTTAAGCGCAGACATATTTATTTTCCATGCTAAAATAAATAGCTCCACTTTCTTCATATCCACGTATAGAACAGTTTGTTGACAGAATGGCTGAATTTATTGAGGTTTCCTTCACATCACCTGTAGGCATGAAGCAGGAGCAGGCAGCAAATACCAAATAACCTCGTTATTGCCTTGTGCCTGTGCCGTAAAGAAAGTGGCAGATGGATGTTTTGTCCAACTCGACATCCATTTTGTTCTCGGGGCTTAAGGCTGTTTTCTGTAATTTTTATGGGCTGGAGTAAATAATGAAATTTTTTTCTAAAACACACCCTTGTTGTTTGTGTGTGAATGTACAAGGGCTGCAACTAAATTAAATTGGTAATTATAATGGAAAAAATATTTTATTGTGATGAGATACAGTAATGTGTACGTTATGTGAACTATAGCAATAAAGCTACAACTTCATTTCTCTGCCTCGCAGAGTAGAAGGATGGTGACTGAAGATCAAATGTGAGATGTTCAATTTACAATCAACAAAAACTTTGTCCTTTTTACAAAGTACATTCTAACAACTAACTAAGAAATTACACAATATAACTTTTGTATTTTTCAGCTATGATAATCATGAAAACCTGCATGTTGTGACGCCCCTGATCTGCATGCGTGCATATTGTCTGTCTCTGTTAAAGCTTGAGTGTACGGCTTTTTTAGGTTTGCTACTTGTAGGCTTGTTTGTTACACGCTGCTGTAGTTTGTCGTGCCGCTGTGTTGTTTCAGGCGAAGCAGGCATGCAAAGTGAGGATGCTCTGCTCTGAGGTGAAAGAGGGACAGATTGGCACATTAGCATTAGTTCAGCTGGGTGACCCACCTCCCAGGCAAATATGGAGGTGTGTTCATACGCATGTGTTAATGTTGTTGCATAATCACGGTGTTGATCATGAAACATCTTTTCAGCTCCCACCGGCATGTGTGTGTGTGTGATCTCAATTCAGAATGCTGAGGCTCACCTGTGTGTGTGTGTGTGCGTGTGTGTGTGCGTGTGTGTGTGTGTGTGTGTGTGTGTGTGTGTGTGTGTGTGTGTGTGAGAGAGTGATTGTATTTTGTCTTTGTGAGTTTTCCCTGCATTTTCACCTCCTCACTGTTTGTGTGGGATAATTATGCATGTCCCCCAGTGCGTCAGCCCCCGTAGCTAAAACTGTGTACTATTTTCCTTCTTCCCAGCTCACTGACTCTGCTTTAACTCACCTGTGGCCCCCCTTAAACCACTTCCCTCCTTGTTGCAGTGACACTCCTGAGCACTGCCTGCTCCTATGTCCCATCTCCTCCACAGGGAGCACAACACTATTACTACCTTTCCAACACTGGCCTCTATTTCTGTGAAAGAGTCTGTATTGGTATTATTCAGCAGTACTTACATGGTGATTCATACCTGGACATTTATTGTGGCGCCCCAGTGTGTCTTCCTGCCAGCCAGTTATCACTGTTTCCTCTTGTGGTTCCTTCCGTTCCTTCTATTTCTCCTTGTTCTTTCCCTTGGCCTCTCTCCCTCTTTGTATCTCTCTTTTCTTCCCTGTAGCCTTTCATCTAGCTAAATCCTGTTAAAGTCAATGTGAGAAGCTCCTTTCAGTTTCATGCCTGCTAGCTAAATCCTGTAGGAACCCAGGCACTGCCTTTCTCATCCCCATATGGAGATGTCTGAGCCCATGTGCTTCAACATGTATAGTGTCACAGAAAGGCAGTTGCTCCCGTCCAAGCCAGGTGAGCTAGAAAGAAAAGTGTGCTGTGTTGTGAAAAGTGCATCATCTTGTCTTCAGGCTGCAGGGGGAAGGAGCCCTATTTTACAGAGCTCTTTCCTTCGGGTGTTGCAACACATGACTACGATGGAAATGGCACACTTCATTCACTCGCTGCGCAGCAACGAAAATAGGTGCAAATATATACACAGCTTTGCATGCTTGTATCGTTTGTTAGAGCTCCAACATCACAAACACATCTACACACACATGCAGCCCTCAAGGGATCCCTACAACTTTTAATCACAAGAGTCACCTGTGATGTGAGAGCCCAATAGTGTGTTATTTTAGAAGGAAAGAAATCACCTCTCCGCCTGGAGCCGAGAGCCTGTGGGAGCTGTTGGTCCCCTGTGTTATAAACACAAGCAATGCAAAGCCGTTGAGAAAAGGAGAGAAAGGGGGAAAACAAGCTACCACGGTAATGGAGTTCATTCCCAGTGCGCAGAATATTACACAAGTACTAAATAGGGGCCAGCCATGAAGGGACCAGTACTTAGTCCAGCCAACACTCTCAGCCTGCCATATTGAGGCCAGGCCACTGAAAGAGTGAACATTGCTTGCAACAGGATGACAGTGTGGGGGGTTGCGTGCTTTAAGGGAGAAGTGGCTCTCTGGATGATACATTTCATTTTTTTTTCAGTTATATACTGTGTAGGTCATTGTATGGGTTTGCCATTACAAGAGAGAGGCTCTACCTCATATAATGGCTTTCCTGCAGATTTGCTTACAGTGCATTAAAATCCCGCTTTAGTGACATATATAGGGTTGGGTTTTTGTGTATCATAGGACCTCTTCAGCTCCAGTGCATTTAAAATCTCTGCAGCAATGTGGCAAGCTTGTGTTATAGGCTAAACCCAGAGTGCACTGACCCTGTGTTAGTCCTTGGAATGTATTCACCATGAGCCTGATGAAATGTAATTGGTCTGTGTGTACATACACAGGGACAAACTCTTCAGCTCAGTGTATTACTGTGGGTTTTTTAGTTGGAGTAGCCTATATAGTGAATGTGAGGAATGGTGGGGGAGTGTATAGTTTTCAAGGCTGTCCATTGAACGGCTCAGAGATATAGGGCAGCAGTTCAAAACTCAATTGTGCAGCCATAGTGAAGCCCACATCTATAGACCGATGCAGAAGCAGAAATCAAAAACCCATGTATCAGATGGACACATCAGACACAACAGCTCTCACCCCTTTATTTGCAACTCTGAGTTCAGCTTTAACAGTCGATATATACTGTATATATTTTAAAACAGGATGTCAGTTTACAGAGCCAACTGTTTTGGATTTTAAGGTATTGTGTTTTCCTTCTTTTCCATATATTGTATGTACAAGCCTGTAGGGACGGCAAACTTGAGTCATTTGTTTTATAAGCAGGTGTATGTCTGTCGTGTTAAAGTGGTGATTGGTACAGTGGTTGAGACTGTAGTCCCTAAAGAATGTTTTTTTTATTTTCCTATGTAGTGTATATGCATAAAAATAACAGCAGATAATAAAAATTATCCACAAACCAGCATGTTGTTGGTATGTGAAGCATGTTGCTCATCTATCATGCAAATATTTGGCAGATTTTTGTTTCACCTTTATAGCAAGTGTAATAATTAGACTGTCTTTCCCTCTAACATTTCATATATCAAGTGTTGATGTGCTGTAATTGTAATATGATGGAGTCATAAATGGAATCTGATATCTATTTTCACCATGTAATATATATGCAGCTTTTTACAAATTTTAATTGCTCTGCTCTCTAGTCTTTTGCATTTTACATTAATGATCATCAACTCACTTAGAATTCATTAATACAATATTGCGTATGAGTGCCTGAAAAATATCTCCATCCATTAATATCTCTTGAATCTCTCTATGTAATAATACTGTCCATTCTTTACTAGTGGTTCTCTGAGAGACAAAATGCACGTTCCTGTAAAGCTCTGCCACCTTTCACAATCAACATTTGGTTTGATTTGGTGGTGATGAAGTTTAAGATCTTTACCAGGCTCACAGCAGTTTCGAATAAAAAATGTATGATGGTGTGCATCATGAGCATGCCATTCCATCAGGATTATAGCAAGCTGAGCTTTTCAGTACCTCAGCAAGATAACCTGAAACACAGAGAATGTGAAGGACGGCTCAAACTGACTTGGCATATCCTTCACAATCTTTAGAACTCAATCCCACAGACCTTGTGTTGAACAAAGTGAAGAGTTAATTAAATCAACCAACAATTGCTCACATCTCTGGAAATTGCTCCTCAAGAGCTTGAAAGACATGTCAATTGATTTCTTCCTTTAAACAGGGCGGCAGTTACTAATGTTACAAGTGGCTGTGTGATGCTGTTTGGAGCCCATGTCTTTGACAGTTTTGTATATTGGAATATGCTTTCATTTTCACTGTATTAACACAATCATTGACATGTTATTGAGCAGGATTCCTCAAACTTTTGACTGCACTGTACATATAAATCTTTATTTCAGTGATACTATATAAGCCTGAGGAATAGCCTAAGATTTTGAAATGCAGTTTTATTGTTATTTTAGCCATATGTACTGTATATATAATAATATGCTATGGGAAAGTTAATTGTCTTACAGAGGACTGATTCCCTTGCAGAACGAGGCAGTATTGCGGGTTAAACCTGCATTTGCAGTTGATCAGACTGAGTCAGTGCTGCTAGTGACCAGATTTAAACAGGTGCCCAGTTGGCTTCATGAACAGTTGTTTCTAATAGGGATGGGGATTTCATTTAATGTTATGATGTTTAAACAACATTTAGGTGTTGTAAGAAAAGACCTGACTTGTCTAAGACTTGTCAGAGTTGTGCATGTGAGTAGGATAGGGTGAGACAACGACGCGATTGTTCGCATGCATTTAAATCGATTTATCTTTCTAATTTCATAGTTGCCTTTTAGCTTGGGCAGAGTTGCAGACCTCTAACTTTTGTAGTTGTGTATTGAGACGAGGCATTCACATGTGAGGTGACAGTGACACTTACTCATGTCTTTCTCATACACTGGCATGTATACACACATTCCCCTGCTCATCGAACTCTTGAACTCAAAAATGCACCGGCCGAACACATCTATACACTGTCATAATGCAGATAACAGATGTATGCACACATCATGAATTTTGGGCAAAAAAGTACACTCTGCACCCTCAAGCCATAAGGGAAGGACAAATAGGGTTGTCACACTCCATACATTCTCCCTCTCATTCCTCTTGTGAAGGTTAATTTGAGGAAGTGAAGGAATTGTCCAGAGATGCACCATGGAGCTGATGACTTGTCAGATTGATTTGCCCTTCAGGGAACTTATGCCTTGTCTGTCTCCTCCTCCATCTGATCCGGGTTAGGACAGCGCAGCATGCTTTTAAAGAGTGATGTCATTTTCCACCGCACCATCAGGAGACAACACTATTACTTAACCATCATGTATGCATAAAGACTATGGATTGCTAATGTATTCACCTTATCCTGGCACCTTGTCTTGGCTCCAATTTGTCCCCTGTTGATTCTCACACACACACACACACACACACACACACACGACAGGTCCCATGGGCATGTCTGATTGAGCTTTCTCCAGTCTGCCATTCCTCATCCGTGGGAAATCAATAGAGGATCTGGGATTGGAGCTCGGGCTAATTGAGCTCTGCACTCTCTGTTCTCTTATTGCTGCCAGGAGCGTTTTGTCATCGCAGCACCTGGTTCACACCATGGGGCCAGCGGGAGCCAGCCAGCGATCAGATAGGGCCTTTAGATGCCACAGGGAGGGGAGCTGCTTGTGATTGAGCGACCTTGTGAAGTCGAGCACTGAGAGGAAGGGCAGAGCAAAGAAGAGCTTAATTTATTCTCATGTGTCTCTATAGGAGCTGCTTGATGTTTCTTCCTCATCACATGTTGATGGAGGAAATATAAATGTATCCTCTGTTGCACAGTTTTGGAAGGCAGAACCGTTAGAATAGTGATTATCACTCTAGCTCCCATGTAACTTTATTCTCAAGTTTCTTAAGTTGCTGCACTCAGGCAGGTCCCTGCATCCATTTGCATGTATCAAGGGAATAAAAAAAAATGAACTTAGATCATTGCCTTGGCAGCATCACTAACCCACAATTTTCTCAAGCTATAAATATTATGCCATGAGAGCGGTGGTTCTGCTGTGTTTACACTTCACACATGGTTTGAATATAATCATAGATCAGTAGCCCACAATAATGCCTCATATTATATGTGGCATGCTGTTGCTAGCCAGTGTTATCCTTACAAACTGCTTTTCTGCTCTTCTCGGCATTATAAATGGAGATTCCTTCTATCCAAACCATCTGCTGTCTTCACTCCACCCTTTGCCACCATTCCAGTTCTCCATCTCTCCATCTGCCCATGTTCCAAGACTCGAGGGAGTGTCAACATCACAGATAGCGCTGTCCAGTGCTTAGAGATATTGCGGCACAGTTGTGACTGTTAGACCTCCCTCATTTCACGCTCCCCTTGCGCTTATGTGTGCACATGCTGGGGGATTATGTGAGGCCACTCAAACACCCAGTTGATGAGACCATTCGTGCTCTCTGAGCCATGCACTGACACCACAAACACTGTGCCCTTTTTTGTCCTCTAGGGCTATTAATGTGGGTGATATTTTTGAAGTCACTTGTCGAGGTTAAGCCTGCGTCATCGAAACAGAGGTTAATTGCAGTTAGTGCACTTGAATGTTGTTGTAAATGAATTAAATGATGGCCCGCAAACAAACAACCTGCCTAGGCCTTGAAAATGTATTTTTTCCATCCCTCTTTGGCTGGAGGTGGTCAAAGTGCGCCTCACATCATTAACTGCGGCATGAGTCACTGCAAGGTGCACCATTCACAGGAGACACATATAGAGCAGTGATAATTCAGTAGCATCAACATACATTTCAAAGCATTCAGTAAAATGCATACTGAAATTAACAATCTGTCATACCAATAGAGGCTCAAAGAATATAAGGCTGTTAAGACTAAAATTCATACATTACAATACAGTAATCTTGTCAGAAATTCAGATAATAGAGCTTATAGCATAGTATTTAACAAGAGCTCACATATACTTTGGCATCATATTGGCTGTTGAGAATGGAAAGAATGATTGCTAATTGCTGATGCCAATTCAGCTGTAAAGAGATTGTTTTGGGGCCATTTAATAGACCTAATATGCTATTTGATCATTTTTATATTACATACAAAATAGAGGACTCAGTGTTTCACCGAGGTTGACTGCTTTGGGGTGGCAGGATGGGCTGTGGGGGCGATGACACAAATAATTACAATATTACAGAACATTTGGGCCTGAGTCATATTTTAAAAGTCTTATATTTTATTTTATTTCCCAGTGATCCACTCAGAACTATTTTTTTTTTTAACAAAGCATACTAGCTTTTAGCGTCTTTGCCACTGTCACCAGATTCAGGTTGGGTTTCAATTAAAAAAAAACACAGATATTTGTTTATTTCAGGTGTGGGCAGGGGGTCTGCGTCAAGAGTTTCCCAGGCAACGACAGAGGTTGACTCACATTTCGGAACAAGGCCGCACAGAGGCTCCCAAATGCAAATGATCATTTAAAAAAGAAGAAAAAAAAGAAGATTTTTTTGGTCTGGTGGGTTCCTGTTGGTCTGGCAGCCTGCCAGGCCTGTGCAATTATAGGGGAAACACTGGGACCATTGCCCAACTTAATTGGCAATTGATGACACAAGACATGACATGAGAAGAGACCTAGAAATTTGCAGTTAAATGTTGTTAACATTAGGGAGCTAGTGGTCTAATATTAGCAAATCTCAAATAAACCTGCACTATTTTCTGTGACCTTGGAAATATCTGACCCCTTTCAGACTGAACCCTATTAAATCCATTTATAGACAGATATATTATAAAAAACAAATCACATTAAGACATTTAGGAGTCTTCACACTTAACAGCTGAGGGGAGTGCAGATGTCTGGCCTCATTTTACTAAAACTTACTTCAAATGTTGCCTAGCACAAGGTTAGCAAACAAGGACATTACTTTGGTTTATAGATGAAAGTGTGCCCCCCCCCCCAAAAAAAAAAGACAGATGGGTCACTTTAAGATTTAGAGATTAAGTATTTATGTGTAGCTGCTATATAAGCATGTTTGTTCTTCCTGAGACCTGTCTTTGGATAATATGCTTGTGTTCAGGCCCCTGAAGCTTTTGTTTCTTCCAATAGGGCCATAGGCTCCTAACAACTCACATTAACCTTCAGATTTTAGTCAGACCCGGCTATCAGATCCAACAGGCCTCTTGCCCTCCTCAGTTGTTGCAGCCCCCTGGATTTGGACAGGGTCGTGGGTTGAGACACTGGCTCCTCTCCACCAGCCCCTCTTTGCTATCCACCTCCATTACACCCTCAGTATGACACTTGCAAGGGCAGCAGTAGTGCTTTGCTTTGTCCTTTGTTTTAACATTTTAATCCACTCTGAAAAAAATCAATAAAGTCTTGCATAATAATTCAAACACAGCCAACAAACACCAAAGACACTGGCTCTTAAATCGTGGCTTGTGTTTTTCCCAAATGTGTTGCCTCACGAGTAAAGTGTACACAAATATACTACAGTTTAAATGTCCCATCTCTCCTCAGTGCCCCTCCTCCATCACTGGTCATGTTTCAGGTATTTGTTGCTTTGTATGGCAAGACATGCCGGCAGCAGTACAGCGAGAGATTATTGTCAGTGTAATTGGCTTTTCCAGGCCTGATTTGATATGAGCCTCTTGTCTGATCCACACACTTCTTTATTATCGAGCGTAATGGAAAGACGATGAGGCTCACATGAAACGTTCGCCTCATCATATCTCCAGAGGAATCACCTCTTGCGTTTCGTTTATATGCTCAGGGTCAGGATAGAAAGTAGTGTATCTGTGTGAAGATGCAACGCTCAGAGCATACGCACATACACAGAAACAGACATACATTAGCATTACACAGACATAAGAAAGAAAATGATCTTGAATTTTAAAAACAAACGCTATGCACATTATTAACTGTCTGTATTCAGCAGTCTATGCATTTAAATATACATGCAAGAATTCATCAAGAGTTAATACTAAATGATCTGTGTTCAGCCATTATATACCGCCTCACAGTTCCCTCATCCAGATTTTATTGTTCCTGCATTCCTGAAAAGTGACAACCAGCAGAAAGAATTTAGTATCAGATTGTATGATCTAGTTCAGTCCCTATCCGCTGTCCAGACTGACATGACTGTCTGCTGCCGTCTGCCTTGTTCACCAAGCAGCAGAGGCAATGTAGAACACGGTTCCCCTACACTATTATCTCAGTCAGTATCTGCTACTGCCAGAGGAGGATACACATGGACAAGAGATTTGCACTGGGAAAACTGAAAGGCACTGTAAAGGAAGGGGGAAGATTGATATGCAGCAGAAATAGTTTGTAGAATCAGTTTTTGGCTGGCATAATTTACATAACTGCAAAATCCCACTCGGTTAACACAATAAAAATTGACAGGTTACATTTAATGCTAGAAAATTGCAGGTTTCAAAATGATGCCAAACAAAAAATAGGCCATTCTGTCTGAATGTTCAAGTTACATAGAACTAGAGCTAGATCTTCTTACTTTCTCCTCTTGCCTAGGTTTACACTTAACAAGCCAGCATTCATTGTACTTGCTCCACATTTTTAGAGACTTTTTATCATGTCCCTGTCATTTCCTCTCATTCATTGCCAGACTACCATGGTTATTGGTGATACAACATTTGCTTCGTAGAGGTTTGGTTGCCAAGACAACAACCTCTGAGGCCTTTTACACTCAGGTTTATTTTAAGCACTATAACGCACAGTATAAGGACTCTGAATTATCAGTAAATACCAGATAAAGGTATAAAATAGCTGCCTCTGACATGTGCAGATCAAGATGTGGATGAGTGCATCCACTCTAAAATTGTTCTCTCATCATAATGGACCTTAAATGGATCCTGGTAGTTGCATTTGTCCAAGAAGTTTTAAGTTTCCACTTTGATAGCTGTTTTGGTCCTGTTTTGTAACATCTGCTGCTCACTGTCTCTTTTGATGCAGTTTAATTTAATTAAAAGAGAACAGTCAACTTTCAGCTGCAGGTACAGTGGATTCAGTATGAAAACATCTGGTTAGATTGTAACCATGGTGAAGCATAGGTGAACCATAGGACGTGGCCAGGCAAGTCCATGTGTTTAAAGAAGTATTCACATACACTGACCGCAGAGAAATCATTCCCCCTGCATATGGAATATGTAACCAAGTGGAGAGATAGTCTCGACATGACAGAAACAGCAAGTAACTTATGATGTACTATGACATGATATTTACTTGGCCGGCAAATAGAGTGGGACAACGAGATAGAATTTCCTTGCAAATACTAGGGCTGTAGTCTCCTGGTCGACTGGTCGATTAGTTGGTCGATATGCTCTTGTGTAACCAAATTCTCATTGGTCGAATAATTGCCGTGTTACTTTCATAAGGAGAAAAGTAGCCTTCCAGGATTAATCCATCATTTCCTGCGGCGGGAGGGAAAGACTAACAAATTACCTGTGTATTCAAAACACCCCCGTTGTTTTCACAACTTTGAACTCACCCAACCTCATGGAGATTGCTAGGTCGAACTGTGCCCAACGTTTAACGAGCGCTTACTGAACGTACTGAACGTTTACTGAATCAATGTTTCTCCTATAATTATAACAACAAGAACTCCCGCCAGGCCAAAAAGATATTTTTTAATGTCAAAAATAACGCCAAATATCCATTCGTTCGGAAATGAATAGTGTTTGGGAGTCTCTGTGCAGCGCTGTTCCAGTACGTGAGTCAACCTCTGTGTTGTTGTCTGGGAAACTATTGGTAGCGTAACTCCGTTAAGGAATACAGCATTGCGTAGTATGTTTGCATAGCGAGTGGGAAAGAGTGAGCGGCAGGAAAGTGACGGTGGACGTGAGGTTAGTAGTAAGTTGTCAGTCTGACAGTAAATGTACAGTACAGACTACAGTGTAACTGTTAACAAATGCTAAAAAGTCAAGTCTGTTGTTTCCCCAAGTGCTGGAAAAGTGAAGGGAGTTAGCCCCAAAGTTAGCAACAATGGGTTAACCTAACCTGAAGACGCAAAACAGAGAAATGTGTGACTGCGGAGTTCACTGTGCACTCTGTCCAGTTACATCCACCCCCCAACTAATCGATTAGTTGAAGATTATGTACGATTTCAGTCGACCAAGATTTTCTTTGGTTGACTACAGCCCTAGCAAACACAGTAACACAAAGTGAGATATTGATATTTTGGTGAAAACTGAATCTTTGACATTCAACCGAAACTAAAAGTTCACAATATCTGCTTTCATTACTCTACAAAATCCAGACAGAGACAAAACTGCCTGCAATTAAAGAGAAATCCAAATAATGTAAGTAATCTCTTGGAAAATAGATTGGAAACAAGTAGATGTGTTTAAATATGTACCTGTCACCTGTCATATAACTTGCCATATCATTTTTAACAACCCTATGGCATTCATAGTTTTTTTTTTTCTTTTTTTTTTTCTTTCAGATCCAGCATTGCATCATAGTATCATAGCAAGCATTGGGAATGGCTGAAATACTGTGTAGAAAAGGGGATGAGGAGAAGAGCACTGACAGAGAGCGAGTGAGTGAAAGAGTTGAGTTGAAAAGAGCGATAAAGAAAGGAAGATGAAAGTGAGTGCAGAGTGAGGAAAGAGGGGGGCAACGGGTGTAGAGAGCGGTAAAATGGGTGGAGGTGGTGGTGGTGGTGGTGGGGGGGGGTAGCAGTGATTACATTGTCCATCAGGCCACAGGACGGCCTGCATCAGCCCACAGGATTGATGTTTGACAGAATAATTAGAAAAGTGTCTCAGCCTGTAATCACTGGAGCTCATCTTGCCGGAGAAGACTTCCATTCGCTTTCTGCCACACATGGACACACAAATACTCTCACACACACACACACACGCACACACACAGACAGGCTAGTCTGAACCATCAGCGGCTGACTGTTATACGGGACAGTGGGTTGATAGAGTGGTAAGATGGGAGTGTTCCTGTTTATTCTTAAGGAACTGAAAGAGTTTATCTGCAGAGGTGGGGACGGGAGGCGAGTGTGGCACCTCAGTCACTGGTTCAGTGAAGGCAGGAGTCGAGAACACGCTGGTGATTTCGAAAGTGCTAGAGTTAGGGTTTATGGACTGGAAAGAAATGAATTAAGTGGAGTTTTACTACATCGGGAGGCAGAACGAATGAGATATGGGACTGAAGACCCCCCTAACCCTTCTTTGACTCTTTCAGCGCTTGTGTGTGTGTGTGTGTGTGTGTGTGTGTGTGTGTGTGTGTGTGTGTGTGTGTGTGTGTGTGTGTGTGTGTAAGTGCGTGCAAGAGAGTTTAGGGGATTGCATGAGTGTGGTTGCTTGGAATGGTAGTCAAAGTTAAACCACACAATATACTGAACAGTCACATGCTGCCCAGCAGCAGTGAATAACCCCTCGTGTCCACCACACACAATTCACAATTTAGCTTTGACACAGTTGCGTCATGGCTATAATGTATTTTTTTGCCTTTTCTTTCCCAGTGTGGATAGCAGCTGGATTAATCATTTTACTACATTTTACCGGTTTTACTGCTGTCAATCAAGTGCATGTAAACCAATAATCCATCCTTTTAACTAGATGCAATACTTGTATATGGAGTAATTCAGTCCACATTATATGGTCAAACAGACTTACTGCTCCTTTGCGTTAATACTATAGACGCACAACTATGAGATAGACTAATTGCATCTAGAACCAGACTCCGGAGCAATAGGAATATGTCTTGAACAGTTATATTCCCATATGTTATATTTATCTTGATCTTGTATTTGAAAAGTAACTGAAAAGTGGATACATGATAATATTCATACAGTATTGCCACAGTGCCTCTTATATTTCTGTTATTCACACATGAGCTCCAAGGACAAATCATGTACTGTAATATTTCTACAACATAAATTTGCAGTTTTATATTCACAGTAATGTACATTTATAAAATATACATACATATAATAATATATTCATGTATATATCTTTATTATGCATAACTACTGCTGTTGTATAACAAGTCAAATAGGTTGGGTCCCTGCTTCAATGGCTTGAACCTGTCTGGCAAATATAGACTGAAGCATTAAGCTGTGGAAAGAAAGACACAATTTAACCCGATGACAGTGAGACAATGAATAAAATAACTTCATATTGGATCTGCCACACAAAGCCTGACGGAACACATCTTATTATGTTTGGTAGACATTAGGTATAGGAAGACTTGCCAGAAAAGCTCTTGTATAACCAATTGTTACATTACTATTTTAGGCGTTCAGAGATGAAAACTCTTATTTCTCCTGGGTTGCTTAAACATATAATGAAGCATTTTGTAGTGGACTCAGTAAGCAGGTATCTTTATTTTGTTTTGTCAAGATTTAAAGCTAGTATTGATAATGTTTAATACATTAAATGGTTTAAATCCAGACAGTAACTTCACCAGTGAGACTAAACAGAGGTTGAACCGTAGAAGCAGTTTACAGTCTTCCATTGGTTGATTCTGCTGCCGATCAAATATGTCTGCTCTCCTATTGGCTAGTTTTACTGCCTCTGCCTCTGTTTTTTTTTCTCCTGTGTATGCTCGTTCTTCTCTCTTGGGCAGTTTAACTGAGTGGGGAGCGCACCTTTGTCCCGCTCAGCAAGTCAGAGCCCAGAAGCCCCACCCCACTGTGATGTGACAGTGTTTATATCAAACAGTCCCCACTGCACTCAGACACAGAGCTGAGCGGCTCGCTGGTCACTTCTCTACTCAAAGTTTATTAAACATGTCGCGTGTCCAAACAACTTCACACTTCACACTGCACGTCCTTGGGTCCTCAGCAGTACATCCGACAAATGTGAAGTTGAGTCAGAGCCCAGAAGCCCCACCCCGCTGTGATGTGATGGTATTTATATCAAACAGCCCCTACTGCACACAGACACAGAGCTGAGCGGCTCGCTGTTCACTTGTTTATTCAAAGTTTATTAATATTAAACGTGTCGCGCTTCCAAATTTCACCAAAAGAGCGTCTATCTCCACAGTAAATCACCTGCTGAGTGTTTGATGGTTGTTTATTTGTCCCTTAGAACGTAACCACCATGAAACAATCAGTCTCTCTGTTGCTCGTTCATGCTCTCAGCTCGCTCGCCCTCTCTCTATCTTTTTCTCTTGTCTTTTTTCAAACTAAGTCGGGAAAGAAACTCACAACAAAGCCCAACTTTTAATGTCAAACCAAGAGAGATGTCCTTTCTCCTTTCTCTCATGGCAGGGTTGTACAGTTCTGATTATGACATGCAGTCACAGAGCCCAGAAACCCCATCTCGCCACTGCAGAGTGGAGCAGCTCACTGATAGCTTGTTTTTTCAAAGTTTATTAATATTGAACACGTCATGAGTCCAATTTGGACCAAACTCAACACTGCACTCCCTTGAGTCTCCAGCCATACACTGGCCAAGTGTGGATTTGATTGGATAAATGGTTCAAGAAATACACAAAGGACATACATACATACATACAGAGATTCTTTAGTTGAGAGATAACATATTATTAATTATTAATATAGTAATGGTATGGCAGAGTGTTTTAAAAGACAAATACCGTCACATTTACTGCACTATAAATTCTGCTTTTGAGAGATTTTGATTGGGTTAACAGAACCAGAACATTCTATTAAAAGCAGAGTAAGAGCACTAGTAATGACACGTTTTGCAGCAGCACATTTTTCAACTTTCAAGCACTTCCATAAACAACCTTCCCCAACAACTACACCGTCTTTCCTGTAATCAAACATAATTTCTGTCACATTGACAACTATAAAGGTGTGAAAAGTTAAAGTTAAAAAGGTTCCAATCAATGAATTTGTCTGTGGGGTATTGGTTTAAAGAAGAATTTTTACTCATTATTTTACTGCTGTCTCTGTATTCCAGTATGTAAACCTCACAAGGATTAGTGACTCAAAAATGTCTACCAGGTAATGTAAGTTTATTGTTACCAGCCTGAACATACAGCTCTCAAACGTCTAAAAGAAATCAGGAAGAGTTAAATTACTGAAAGTCTGAGTTCTTCATTAGGATAATAGCCTCAGCCTGCATCTGCAGTTCAAAGGTCACATTATTTGTCCACCTTATATGCCCTTCCTGACATAGAGCAAGCCCCTAGATGAGACCTCCATCGATCTGGAATCTACTCAGCCTCTTCCTTTTCCTCCTGAGGCTTTTATTGGTTTCTCTGATCCCTCTAATACCTGAGCAAACCCTTAATGGCTAATTGATATGCTGCTCTGTTCTCCAGAGCTCCATCAAAAGTCTGCAGGGCAAAATGTCAGCCTTGGAGCCATTGCTGTGTGTGTGTCCCCCTCAAATAAAATCCCTTTTATTTGCATATAAGAGTGGACCACTTCTCCATTTGATTAGGCTTCAGGACATGGGAAAATTTCACGTAGCAGCTCCCACTGCAGCAAGAAAGTATTGGGTAAGCGCGCTAACATGCCCAATCAGTGTATGTATCCATGTCTGACTTTTTGAAAATTAAACCTTGATTGTGCCCATCTGTTTCGACCAGGTTTGGGTGTTTCTGGCAATTTAGCACCCACTTACCCAGACCTCACAGGACCCACAGGCGGTGAACGTGAGGGAATGACAGAAGGCTGGTGCAGAGAGTGAAATATGTCTATTCTATCAATTTCTAAGTCACTCATTTAGCCAGAGCTGAGTGGCGTTGAAAAACAGTCATCGCCTTTAACTGCCGTGATTCTGTCATTGATGAGGATGAAAAACAAATCAGTGGGCTTGTAAAAAGGGTATATATATATATATATATATATATATAGGGGTTTGCAGGGAGCTGGCAAGGGTTGAGAATGTCATATGAAGATAACCTCCCATTCATCAGAATTACAGCTCTCTGCGGTTACTCCAGCCCTGCTAAATTGCCTCTCAAGCTAGTTTGCCATCGAACGGCAGAAAAAAATTTAAAGTTCCCTTTCACCTCCTTTTATACATTTCTTTGTGTTTCATGACTGTTTCTCCATCTCTTCCTAGTGTTAATAGCACCAATGACCAACCTCTTACTTCAGTGCCAGTGCATTGTCTATAAATTCTACCCTACTACATATTTTCTGTTTTTTCTGTTGTTGGCCATATGTTATGCAAGATATGTCATTGCTACACAGCAGAATCACCGGTGTTAAATTAGTGTTAAATATAATACTTGAAAAGTGTCTATATGTGTCCACTCTTTTAAGCGTTAAATTAACACTTTTGAAATTGTTATTTTTTTAACACTCACCCAGAGTTATTTCAACACTGTAAGGAGTTGAAAAAATAACACTGGCTATCACTGAGTACTGTTGATAGTACTCTACACTAGTGTCCATGTTAGCAAATCAACACTACCAGACTACACTTGACTCCAATATAGTAACACTAACAGGTGTAACACAATTAACTCTGAAGGTGTAGAATGTTGTGGACAACCAATGCCCCCTCCAGCCACTGTACCCACCACAACCACCTACCCCACATACCTGTCAATTACAAAAAAAATACAAGACAGCAACTTGCACAAAAATATTGTGTATTAAAAGGCAGGTACAATACAAACATAATTCATGAACAGAAAACAGTTTAGCATGAAGTCATTCAAAATTACAGTATGGGACAATGTACATTTGGTCATCAGTGTCATACGAAAATTGCCTATCATAAGGTCTGTAGTACACCAGGTCATCTACTCATACTACTACTACTCATACTCCATGCCATAGCTTTGACCCAGGAAGCTGTGAAAACATTACAAGCCACATCAGAAGTTTCATTCAGGGCCTCACTGCCCTCTAGACTGCTTACCAAGACTTCAGTAAAGGGGCCAAATTGTAATCTTTAAAAAAAAAAATTCTCAAAATGAAAAGCCAACTGATTCTGATGTTTCTTTACCAGTGTTTGAAGTTTTTAAAGTTCTTTACAGAGTTTTTGAAGAAGTTGTGCTTTCCTTCAAACCCCATGAACCACATGTGTATGAGCGGCCCAATTTTCCTAATACAGCTTGGGTAATGGATCATTAGGCGGTGTTTTGGAATCAAATTCGCTCTGGAAAGAGATATTTAAAAGGCTTGTGATGATCAAAAATCAGATGTTTCAAATAGCAAGTCATACCATGGGTTACAATAGGTGAAAACACAATGTATACAATTTGATTTAAGAGGAGTAGCAAGTTCCAACAGCTATCATTCCTGCAAACTAAATCTACAAACATTAATGGAGTATTGCGTAAGAGGCACCATGACTGAACAGTGTTAAGACCAAGATTTTTGCTATTGTCATCCAGTTTTAGCCCACTTGGCCTGCTTTTTCTCTGTGTATATCCATAATTAAAGTTCGTAATTCTCTCTGACAATGAACTCAGAGAGGATATGGACTTCTTAATTAAGTACTAAAACACAAGCTTTAACTCATACTGCACCACTCCCTCCAGTAGATTATGTACTATATCTACTGCATAGTTGTCTCAAGTATGGAACAGCTGGAGAGAATTGAGCAGCCAGGTTCTTTTGACACCAAATGTTGAGGTCAAAGCAGGATTTTGTTGAATGGCACCACAGTGTTCTAAATGAACATGAATGGTCTGTTGAACGTAGAGTTAAAACAGGATGATCTTCACTGATTGCAACTCTGTCTTATCTGTTAAACAGAATCGACAACAATAATTTGCACTAAATGATTCAACAAGACCAAAGGGCCATGTAAAGCTAAGTTGTCACTAGTAACCTGAAAAACCAAACCCTTCACAGGCGTGACTGAAAAGGGCACCTGCATTCCATCAGTCTCTGTAATCTTTAGATCATCAACAAGTGGCTTTAGAATAGGATCAAACCCATATTTCTTTAAGTCCTCTGAGTGAAAGAGGGCTACAAGATGAATGTTCATCAACACAGCTTTGGTGGCAAATTTCTCAAAATAAAATAAATGCAGCCAAGTTTGTGCATTTCCTTTTTTGAGCCTAATGGATTAATAGTTTCAAATTCATCATAGTAGAACTGGATCTGAAGAGCATGTTCTTGCTGTGAGAATAAACTGTGATTCCTGAAGTAGAAGCCATAATTTATATCTCTGCAAAAACCCTCCAGGTGTGGTTTGGCTTTTTGGAAACTGTTACAGAATTCACTGTTCCTAAACATAGATGAAAGAGACCCCATGATGGGTACATACATGAACTTATCATTGGCAGGAACTTGCCCATATGTGCCTGTTGTATTATCTCTGCTTATATCAAAATGCACACCAAGAATATGCTCTACAGGTTCAACCATTTTCCATTTTCCCATGTTAAGACATGAGAATGAATTTTCAAGCTGATCAAAACAATCCTCAACTTTCTCTAAGGTTTCTCTAGATGCATCAGGTGACAAACATTCAACAACAACTTCTTTTGCGTGAGCAAGATGTCATTAACTAGTTCCTCCATTGAACCAACTAAACATTGTACAGTACTTTCAGGAATTCCTAAGACTTGCACTTGAGCAATAACAGAGCTGAACATGTCTAGTGTTTTCCTTTTTTCAATTTGAGTGTTTGTAGTGAGAGTCATAGGAGGATCTACATTTACTGGCTGGGAAACAGAAGCTCTAGGCTCAAACTCAAAATTGCAGATCTGAAATAACACAGTCTCTATGTGCTCGAGATAAGTGCCACTTGTAACCAGAGTAAATTCAGGCTCATCACGGTTAAAATGCAAAGACCTTCTTTGGGTACAAACCATGCTGAACGTTCAAATGTCTAGATAACGCCAAACAACTTGTGGTGTACCTTGCAAATGTAATGTGAACATATTTCCAGTCAAAGATGTGTTCCTCTTCAAACTGCATTGTGAAAAATTCCTGCTCTGATTTCCTTGACCCAAGGCACTGCCAACATCAATATCATACACAGTGGTCTGGATGAACGTGTAGAAGTTGCCCAGCGCCTCATCATAGGACACAGCAAAAGCGAAATGTGCCTTGAACAGCTCGTCAAAGGCAGCAAATCTGGCCTGCGTTGTACAGGGAATGACCTTTTGGTCCAGGATGACGTAGAAATTCTGGATGCTGTTGTTTCTTTCTCTTACACACAGGATAAAGGGCTGAGCAGGGCCAGTTTCCTTTAAGGAAAGTCTCTATGCTTCTCCCCACCTGAGAAAGAGAGCGAATGAATCACAAAATTTGGAATTTGGTGTTGAGTGCCAGCACTGCTGCCAAGAATTAAGAGAAAATATTCCATTGTTTGACTCCAAGTGCACAATATTTTTTGTTTCATGAGCACAATTAATTTTAATGAAAACAAAGCTGCTCCTTTGTTGAAACGCCAAGCCTGTCTGGAAAAAAAAAAAAAAATCTGCATCACGTCAGGCCTTCTTGCCATCTCAAAATCAATATTGGCCCTTCAAAATCCTTTATTGGTTGATATCTAAAGTGAAATATAATTTAATATAATTCTAAGAACAGACCCTCATGAACTTCGTCAGGCAGTTAGCAGCATCCAGTGTGCTAATCTTTGAAGACTTCTTGTCCTTGGATGTCGGAGGTAACAGGTGAGGAAGCAAAAGGATGGCAGCCAGCTCACAGTCCCTAGAGAATGAGAATTAAAGTCTGTGTAATGGAAAACAAGAGATTTCTTTTCAAACACATTATACATGATAGAAAATAATTTCTGAAAACGTGAAAAGACTGTGAACTGTGTAGTACTGAATTGAGGAGTTAGAGCGTTAAACTGTTTTTCAACATTTCTGTGTTCAGGATTTTTGAGCAGGCCTGAAATGGTGGCTCTATGACGTAGAGGGGTGACTAGCATGATGATGATTGTGGGTCTTTTTGTCAGGAATTTACCAGACACTTCCACACCAAAGAGCATTATGAAGTCTTGGTCAATCTGAAACACAAAACATAACATTGGAAAAAAACAAAACACAATGGAGAGCAGACAAATAGAGCAACCACAAAGCTGTCAACAACTCATTTTATGGCTTACCAAGCCTGATGTATCCAGGAATCTTGGAAAAAAGTCTAGGACAGTGGAGGCTGTGGCTGGGTCTTGAACCACCTTTTGACTGTGTTGAAATGTTGCCTTCATTTTGTCTTTAACAAGGGTCATGTCAGTTGATTGCCTCATCACTAACATAAAGTTGGGTTTGTTCTGCTTTACTGAAAACAGGGTGGAAGGCAGTGACAGCCCTTCAGAGATTTTTCAGCTTTCTAAGAGGACTACTTCACTAATTCAAGGCCAATTCATGCTCTCTACATTCCACATCCACAGACAGCTGTGGTCTTGCGGATGCGTACGTGGTTCCATTCATACTTTTTTCAGAGGTCCGCGGACACAGACATGTCCCACATGTGTACAGATAAAATATTTTCATATACAAATGCAATTCAGTTCACACTTATTGATATTACATAGGCTAATATCAACCTAAAACTTCAAATTTGATCAACTTAAAGTTACCGCAGCAGTAAGAAAAATGGCGACCACAGATTCTGGAGGGTGCTTCTTCACCAAAAGTGAAGGTGTGGTCAATTTAACACTTGAGTGTGAGAATTTTCAAAACAACAAAAATCCACAACAACACTTTATGTAAATTTAAATAGTTTGCTGTGTTTGCTTTTTAGATAAACTGCTTTTCCACCATAGCATTTGTTTTGACTCTTTTATATGCACAAAGTTTAGTTTCTAGAAGGGAAAAAAGCACTATAATGTGTTTAGGCTTCAGTTACTCTGAAGCAAGGGTCCTTTGGAGTCTCCAAATGGCCTTATTTTGGAAAACACCTAAATATACCCTTAGAGAAACTTGTAAAATATTAATTTTCAGCGGTATTGTTATCAAATTTGAACTTAAACTAAGAATAAATGCTGTGGTCCCATCGTGTTTTCCAGCTATAGGTCATCTGCAGTGTGCTCAGATTTCTATTACTCAATGCCAGTAGCACTTACACTGATTATGACTGCTGGGAAAAAAACCTCAGTGTGTTGCATTCTCTCACAGCTTGGAAGAGGCCCCTCGGTACATATGTTCACATGTATTCTTAGAAAACTGTTACATTGTGTTGTTGGAATGGTGAAAATTGCAGGTATGCCATTTATTGTGAGGGGGGGGAATGTTGGTCAAGACATCACTGGAGAAACTTCTATAAACATGTTCAGCCATTCCTGTCAAATTAGCAATTAGTGTGCCTTCAAGATATGACTTAAAAGTTCTCTCATATCAACACTGTGAATATGCAGAGCATAGTTTGATTGGATATTATTACAGTGAAATCAGGCTTTAGACCAAAGTTAACCTGAAACAAAAAATAGAACTTAAATCAGTATACTGTATTTCTCATAATCATTTCTCACCATCTTACTCGTTTATCCCATATTTTAAGTTAAACCTTAATAATATTTTAAAAGACCATATTCTGCTATGGTTAAACAAGCCTCAGGTGGCATTTATGATTTTATTTTTCTTTGTTTTAATTGTAGCAGTTGACCATGGCTACATCTATGCGATATATTTCTCTATGGCCTGGCTTTGTTTATCCATTAGTGGCATGCACTTCACTAAAGGTGAGTGGATGGCCCACACATTTAGACATGCAAATGGTGGGGAGGTGACAAAAAAGAGGTTCGGGCAATGATTTGCCTTGCAAAGCACACCCATCTGCCCTTTCGATGGCTCATTGGCTCCCAAGATCAGGTGCAATCTGAACTGGAATCATTTGGATAATTGACCTTCTGTGTGCATACATTAGAATAAATTAATTTTGATTGGCCGTGCAGCATTAGGAACAAAGTGGGAAATGTTGGCTCTTTTATATTCAGCTGCTGGTTTGTTGTACCCAGTCTCTGAGGTGATTATGTATGCCATTCCCCAACTATTATGCATTTCTTCAATTTAATAAAATAATTCTTGCTCTGAGCAGAGTAGAGCTCAGCACAGCAAGACATTGAACAATACTCAACTTTTTAGGTAATGCTTCAGTCTGACTGAAGAAGTATCTACACAAATCTGTGTGGGTGCACACAAATGGAAATTTGTATGCAGATTTCAGGTGCGTGGGTGGGTTTTTGTATATAAACCTATGTGTCTGTTCCCATGTAAATATGCTGAAGCAGGGTATCCGTGCCTGCCTCATGTGTCCTCCTTAGTTTTTCCAATCTCCATAAATGACCTTGCTGTTGCAGTGAAAGTGCTCATACTGTGCGTGTGTGCACCAGGCCCATGTGGCCCTGTATGTCTCATTGCTGCCTGATGGACAGCCATTAACCCTTGGTGACAGGGTTGAGGAATATTTATGTCTGCCTGTCAGTGGTGACACGACACCCTCTGGGGATGAATAATATGCCTGCCCTACACTGGCTCCAATTGTTGAGTCCAATTCAGAGCAAAGTGGTTTGTGTGTGCGTGTTGGTGTGTGTGCCTGCTGATAGGTTTACAGTGTGTGTGTTGGTGCATGTACAATAAGTGTGTGTGGGTTCAGGCCAGGGGCATTCTGATACCCTGAGGTGAGCAGCAGGAGACAAGTTCTACATCCCTCACTGACATCTGACAAACCAACCGCTCACCGCAGGTCTGTCTCTCTCCTCCTCAGTCTGTGTCACGCTTGGCATTTCTCTATTACTTTGTGTCTGTCTAAATAATGTTGTATATATTTAAGTGACTTCAATTATGTTTAAATTATAACACACCCTACATTTTATTCAGAATAAGATTATGCCAATACATAAAAATTGTCATATAAAGTTGATGTTTTGGGCTGATGGCCTGACACTTGGAGCCTGGTTTATTTTCAGTTTGTACAGTCAGACAGTCCCCTTCTGGAAAGCATTCATGGTGTTGCACTTTGTTGTTCACATGAAAAGTGACAGAAAGGGTTATTTGAAGAGTGAATAAAGAGAGCTAGAGAGAGAAATTCAAACCCTGGCTCCTTTCTCACTTCCGCACTGCTGGCCAATAACAGCATGAACTGAGTGTGAATGTCAGATTGTCTGTTTCAGAATGTTATAGAAATGGTTGGACACAGACACTCCTATCCCACATCAGAAAGGTGTGGAGGGAGGGGGTTTCCTAAGCTATTCGAATATCCGACAAGTAAATTAGAGCATTTTTAGCTTCGGCAATTTGACGCATTTTCAATTGAAACTGAATATGTGGGAGGGATTTAGTTATGAAAGGGATTTAAATCAAATCCAGCAGATGTAATTGGACCTTTCAAATGTGGGTGTGGCTTTGCAAATACAGGTCAACAAGATAGATGTAGAGAGATACAGAGCTGCAGAGAATTGTTTCCCTCCACACACACACCTCCCTCACCTACATTGTTAGATTGGGAGGAGGAGGATGAGGGTGAAATTAATATATTAGACCTCAACCACATATTTAGAAGTGTTGCTTGGCTATCTACCAACAATCTAACAGTCAAGTGTGGTTTTTATATGATGGGTGAGGTTAAGCTAGGCTCCCCGAATCACATTTGATTGAATGCATTTATGTAATCGCCCCGTGTCAAGATGAGTGAGTCATCAAAAACACTTTTACGATTTACAAGTAAAGAAAATAGAGGTATTTTGATATAAAAATACTCAAAAATGGTGGACATGCCTATTTTTAGCATGTAACAAGATAAATGGATGATAAACTCAAGGACGCAGGATTAAAAATGTTTAAGGTTTCATATGATGGTACATTTCTACCATACCTGTACTGTTTACACAGCCCACCCTAAATGGACCAGGTAGGTAACGGAGTGAGTGTGGATTTCTTCAGAACTTTACTTATGGTGCTCTGGAAATTCATCCATGCGACTCCCAACACTTCCAATTGGTTTAAAGTTGTTAGTTGGACATAGAGTGTGGACATGAGCAGCAAGAAGCACGTTCACAAATATGCTCAGTACCTGCTTCAACTGAACTTCTCACTGCTGCCCAAGTCTTTAAATAGGTCCTTCAAACCCTTCAACCACAAGGTGATCCTCCTACTGTACCTCCAAGCCCACACCATGCACACACTGCCTCTATCTCCAGGATAAAGGGAGAAGTGACGTGCGATAAAGTATTTTTTTTTTTTTTTAGGGTTGACTGTCAAAGTCACTTTCTAGGCTGTCAGATAGGGGTTGGGCGATATAGCAAAAATATCACAATTTTTTTTCATGCAGGATCACGATCCATGATATTATCACGATTCTTTTTCATTTTGGTTTTTAAGACTATTTTGCAAGTTACAGAACAGTACTCAAGATTCAAAATTCAAAAAACTTTATTGTGTATCACATAATGATAAAAATTTGTCTTTGGTTAGGGGCTCACAAACAACATACACCCATGAAAGACTCACATAAAATTACATTAAAACACAAACATTTCCATAAATAAATAAGAGTAGGTATGCAAAGCTGCATTAAAAAGTAGTGACAGTCTATTTGGCCTTGTTTAAAATGGATATTGCCGTGTGAAACCAAACTTATTTCACAGCTGATGTTGTGTAGAAGCATTAGTTTGTCATTTCGGATAATTAGCAGGAAGTGCATCGTTAAAAAAAAAAGGCACCAACACAGTACACCAGAGCTGACATCACCCTAGCTTGCAGCATGACATAAGTTGGTGCTATCAGTTAGCAGGCAAGCTAACTGCTAAACAGTGGCATTAACCTTGCAGCCCAGCTGCATTGTAGCACAATACTAACGATCTCTCTGTTAAGGCGGATCATGGAGACATTTTAATTGTTCACAATCTTATATCGTCATATCGCACATCCCTACTGTCAGGCACTACAAGTGGATTAAAAAGCACAAACACACACACACACACACACACACACACACACTGAATAACACTGAGACAAATCTTACGTTCTTCATGTAATATATATTATTAGTAGAATGGAAATATTACAGTAAAAGCAAATACAGTATGAATTTTTCATAATTTTCACAACTTTATTTTAACAAAGTATTGTAATAAAATCTTATAGTTGAAACTAAAAGGCAGCAATACAGGCAAGATGAAGCACATTGCCAAACACATCTTCACAAACATTCAGTTTAGCCTGAGGCAACAGACGATTGGTCTAGAATTCAAACTGTGTCAAGATGAAAGCTGTTTTTTTTTTAATATGTGAATCATAATAATGTAAATGATGAGTGCATGTCTGCACAGCATGTTGTAGGGAATTTGTTCACAGAGATTGCACTTTTTTTGAACTTCTTGTCGTGTCATTGTATTTGATTAGTTGTTCGACTCTCACTGCAATGTGGCCTTTAACACTGGTTGGTTGAGGAAGATCAAAAACTCCACACTGATATACAGCACATAAAGAATGTGATGGTGGGACTGATGCATGAACTCTTTGAAGGTATATGGAATGGGTAGAGAATTTCAAACGACAATACTGTGACAGTTTTGATTTCTTATCTCTAAGAACAAGGGCAAAGCTACAATTTCTACATGATTATGATGGTGGAAGGAAGAGAATGTCACCTGGACAAATCTTGGTTTCTGTTGATGTGTTGGCAGGTATAACGGTGTGTAAAGTGGTGCTAAGGTGCTAGTGTTCTGATATGAGGAATGCTTACGCACCCTTTCGTTTAAACACAACTGCATAGTTAAACATTGAATCGGCACAAGTAAATCCTTTAATGGTCAACATAAACCCTTTCTCAATATGACTGGGAAGATAATGATCCATGTTGTAAATCACAGATTGCCTCAGCATTCAAGATCTCAAGTGACTTTTCTATTGGCATTTTTCCCAACAGTTGGGAATACCCATGCTGAGCCATGCATCCGGTGAGCAACTGCAATCAGAGGTTGTGATGCGCTCACAGCTTGAGTTTTCCCTACAACAGGATGCAACAGTAAAAGGTGTTGTTTACCTTGATGATGTGTTGGAGGGTTGCTGGTTCACACAAACTGCAGAAATTGCCTGCTGCCTGCAGCTCTTCATCTAACCTGTTCACTGTAGCTGTTTTCTATTTTACTACACAATAAACACCTCCCTGTGGTTCTGTTACTTAACAGCAAGGGTGCTATCTGATAGATGAAAATAAGTACAGGAACATTGGAATGGAACAACACTGCAAAAGTCATTAGTTACACAGGATCAACAAAAATACTGTAATCTAAACAAAAATAGACTTGTAAAAATGGTGCTTTCTCTCTTGCCACCTACACCCATATTGAGCCAATCAGTTTAATATAAGACATGTTGTAGTTAAGGGAGGAGACTATCATGGTTTGACTTTTATTCCAAGCATGGAAAAAAAATCGCAGGTCAGTACAGTTGTTCCCTGTGTTGAGGTTGTAGTCAAAAAAAATTGTTACAGTTTGACATGCCACCACATGACTAGAGCATGCAATACTGGGTCTGTGGAAAAGGTCCTTATTTTGGGCTTTTCAGTCCCCACATATCAATCTACTAGAGTGTTTTTAGAATGAAATGGAAAAGGATGTTTGTCGCATCAGTTTTCTGTCACAGACTTATGCAGAGAATCATCTACAATCATCTCTCCTTGGCTAGAGTATTGCAATGCGATCCAGACTGGTCTCCATAAAAGTGGGAACAGACTTTTGTTTTTTGAATCCTATAAAGACTGGTAAACTCACACATAACAACTTCTTTCAACCAATATTCACAAATTTTATAGTATTACCATTCAGAAAGAAGCACATATTCAACAACAGAATACATACAGTGGTTAACAGACTGCAAGTAGACTATGATTAGAGTTGTATCAATAGACAACCCCCAAATACCACAAGAACAAAAATCTGTGCATGACTGCACCAAAAACAGAAATGAAGGTCCATCCAGAAACAAAGGAAAAGGAAAAAAAGCAAACATATGGGTGAAATAAAGGGGGAAAGAGCTGAAACCTGAGCAAACTAGATTCTAAAATATTGCTCTCAGTCAAAACACACTATGCTATTTTTGTGTTTGCTTGCCCGTTAAGTCTTATTTGTGAGGCTCACACCTGTCAAACATGTTTAAAATAACCGTAATGGGAATGCCTGGCAGTGACTGGATCAGAAGGCAAACTATTACAATCATTAAACACCACATGCTGTATGATTTTATCTCCTGACTGTCAACACCAACTGGCCCAGACTGGAACTAACTCGATCCAACTTGGTCTGATCCATCAATACACCCAAATCATTATGTTATTGGCCCAACAATTGTGATGTGTTTACCCTTAAAAACTACAGCTTCTCACACTGATATTGACTTTTTTAATTGGTATTTTTTCACTGAACCCACTTATTGAACTTATTTTATTGGACATCTTATATTGGACATAACAACTAAGCTCTCAACCTATTACAATCCTTATTCCTTAGTCCTTATTATTGTTGGATTATGTTATATGGATGTATATGCTATTTCTTGGTTGTTTGAATGTTTGTGTGTTTTTCTTTTCCTATAACCTGTTAAAATTCCCTTAAATTTTTGGAATTGCCATTTTCCCATGAACAGCTTCCTTAGGTTAGGGTTAGCCTACAATCGTTCAGTGGGGTTGTCTTCATAGATAAATTGGACTTGGTAGGGAACTGTGAGTTTTTCAGACTGGAAAGTCCATTGTGTCATTGTATGTGATAGTGGGCAATACAAATAAACTTGACTAATACATAACCCCACTGTGCAATGACAGATGGAAGAGCAGTGCAAAAGTACAGCCTTATTTCTGTGACAGAGGAAAGGGGCAGAATGGTTGGTTACACACAGCCGCAAGGCAGCCGTCACGGCCCATGACCCCACTGCTCACTCACAAGAGATGGCAAACCTTAAGACAGTAATGGCCATCTCCAGGATCCATTCTCCTGTCACGTGGGTTCCGACAGATCTCACCTTTCCTCATTTTCCCTCCACTTCTCCTCATCCACCCATACCTTTGTACAAACCTCTTTAGGCTGGAAGCAAAGCCATTCCTGCCTTGATTGGATTCTATTCTTTGGTCTGCAGCGAAAAATGGAGTAAGAGGGGGCTGGAGGTGGGAGGTGGCTGAGTGCTCATAAAGCACTCTTGGCTAGGGCAGATGTGAGAAGACTCCAGGATGTGGATAAATGTGAGCGAGGCACAGATGCAGAGCAGGGTTCAGGCTGTAAAATGGTATTGCTCACCTTTCAGGATATATATATATATATATATATATATATATATATATATATATATATATATTCAAAAAGCTTCTTCTGCTTTTTGAAAAGAATCACATAGGCAAGCAGTGTAATTTGTAATTTTTCTGAAAAGGGAATTGAGATAACTTACCCAAAACAAATGTGGACTGTTATAGAATTGCATTTCAAAAGAGCTGGATTACATATTTCATTACATGAAATCAGTCTTGTTAGTACATGTATCAAGCCTAACAAAAAAGGGCAAAAACTAACATAATGGTATGTAGGTGGTGGTCTGAGTTTAGAGATACTTCTCATCTGTCCTCCAGATGAAACCTTGTCTCCACCAGGCATTGATCAGTAGGGATGCAGCAATTAACTGATTTCACTATTAACCAAGCTTTAAAATGTCACAGTTTTGTAACTGTAAAGGCTCAGGTACACTGTTTCTCTTCTCACTCTCAAAAAAGGGACAATATGGTACATTACCTCTCTATGAACAACGGTTGTACAGTGAGGAAAATTAAAGAAATATAGACAATTGCCTCAGAGATGCATAAGAAATGTTCTCAATTTTTTTTCTTTCTTTTTCTCCTAAAACTGCAAAAAAACCAAACAAACAAAAAACAATAATAGACAGGATTTTCTCATCCCTTATGTAAAATTAGATTAATTATTTAAAATAGATTATTAAAAACGAATTTAAAAAATTAGGCATGGATGACAGTTAATACTAACACTTTAGTTTATTGCCCACATTAGGAATATTTTCCCCTACGGGATCAATAAAGTTAATCTAAGTCTTCTTAATCTTAATCAATGTCCAATCGAAGTTCATCTTGGCATGAATTATTTATTTTCATTTTTCTTTTTCACTTTTAGCCTAAGACTACCCTAACCCTGCTGCAGTTCAACCCACTGTTGCAAAATCCTTGGTAAAGTGTGTGTCTTATGTTCCCTCTTCAAAACGAGCCCAAGATTTGAATAATACTGTGGCAATTTCAGATTGTGGAAAAAGCTGGATTTCTTCATCTAATGGAAAGGACATTGCCACAATACAAAGTTCCAACAAGAACCTACCTCTCCACCAACAAAATCCTAAGCCTGTTCAAGGAGGTACGAGCGAGTGTGGATGAACAACTGGCTGAGTGTGTATTCTTTGGTGCAACTACAGACCTGTGGACCAGCACTGGTGGTGGAGGAGAACCCTTTATGAGCTTTACAGTTCACTATCTCTCCTCTGATTGGCAACTTAAGTCTCACTGTATTTTCCAGAAGACCTCATGGCAGAGCATATCACTGAAATGACGGAAAACATGCTCCAGGACTGGAAGATAAAGAGAGTCTGTCTGGAATTACAACAGACAATGTCAGTAACATGAAGAAAGCCTTTAAAAATTTCCCTTCTGTTTGATTTTCTTGTTTTGGTCACAATTAAAATCTGGCAATTTCCAAAGACCTCAAGATGCCAAGGGTGGAATCCACTACCAGAACATCCTGACATTTGATGCAAGGGTTTTCAAACAGTGAGATACTTCAAGATCAAAAGGAAGATAGCATTCTCACTAAACAAATGAAACAGATAATGAGAGAAGACTTGCTACTGCAGCTAAGACATACAGAGGATATGAAGAATGTGCTGAATATATCCAGTTTTGTGAATCCCAAGTTTAAGGGAAGCTTTGCTGAGAATCTGGATGGCACAGTCGAGGCATTCAGTGATGAAGCAGTGGCACTTACAACTCAACCTCCACACACAGAACAGCTTCCAGCAGCAAAAGGGAAGAGAAGTGCCTGTCTGGATTGTTACAGCAAATCACCACTGTAAGGAAGAACAGGTCAGCAGCAACAGGAAGTGCAATGCCATCAAGGTAAAAAAAAAAAAAAAACTTGATTCTGAGGTGAAACTGTACTTGTCCTTTCCTGCAATCAGTGCTGATGTTGACTCATTGGTTTGGTGAAAGGCACATGTGGAAGAAATGCCAATGCTTTCAAAAGTGACTAGAAAGAACCTGTGTATCCCAGCTACAAGCGTGCCTTCGGAAAGGATGTTAAGTACATGTGGACATATCCTGTCTCCTCAGCGGTCAAGACTGAGCACTGAAAATATGAACATGCTCACATTTCTGCAATATAATATGATCTGAAAGGACTAATAATTGTGTAATTTGTGAAAAGAGCCCTGATGCAGACAGAGGTCCTGCAGCCTTTGACTCCTTGTTTTGTTCAGAATGGAAATACTTAGTTAACATAGCTTATATTTAATTCCAACGATATATACACTTTGTTCCTTTTTACTTATTTTCACTGTTATTCTCTTTGATTGTTAGCCTACTGTATTATTTATGTTTCAGAAGGCAGCAATTGTTAAAAACAAAAGCCAACCAGATCATTTTTTCCACCATGTTTTACAAGTTCTCTACTCAGGTCCAAAAGAAATGTAGAAAAAATACACAAACTGAAAATACTAAACAATGTTGTTGATCAAAAGAGCCCTGGTGCAGACAGGTGCTGCAGCCTTTGACTCCATTTATTTTGTTCAAAAGGGAAATACTGGCATGGATGTTTACAGAGGTAGCTTATATTTCATTCCAAAGAGTTATATAGACTTTTTGTTTATTTTTATTTATTATTTTGTACTGTATTATTTGGTTACTGTATTATTTCTGTTTTGAAAGGCAGCAAAAGTTAAAATCAAAAGCCTGGCAGCCAGGTAGCCACCTGCCTGCTACGTTAGTTTTTTACCGTCAAGTGAAACTTCAGATGCCACTGTCTGTCAAGAGGTGTCTCCGCTTGTGACATGGCCAATCTTTGACATAATGCTCAGTCTGTCTCTCTGCAGTCCCAAGAAGGGGCTGTCATGCTTCAGCAGGCCGGATAATTATTTCCCTCTTATCCCTCCTTGCCAGGGCCAATCCTAGCCTTCAATAGAAGCCAGGGACCGCACCACTTCCCATCACCTCTCTCCGTCTCTTTTCTTCTCCATCTCTCCTCTTCCATCTGTTTCACTTCGCCTCACACTCTGACTTCAAGACCCTCTTTTCCATCAGTCTGTCTTTGTGTCTTTCTCTCTCTCTTGTTCTGTATCCTCTCTAAGAATAGATTTGCACAGGCAAAATAGCTCCTCACTTTGACAGGATTGATGCTCGAAAGTAGTAAATGTTCCATAAAAGATTGCCATATGCACATCTTCATTACATGGCTTGCATTACTCATTTGATGCTCCCTACATGTATGAAAAAGAACACACAGAATCTTGCTTTTTTCAACCACACAATTCTGCTGTGATCTGAAGCACAATTACACAGCGTGAGCAATTTTAAGGAATTCAATGATTCCAAGAAACTGTCTGAATGCTCCGTTGTGACAAGAGTGTATGTTTGCTTTTATCTTTTGTAACAAGGCAGAATATTTCATATTTTTGTAGGATATGTAGACATGGTCTTATTTTTCATTTTGTCATTTATTTTCAAACATGTACAAGCAATACTCTGCGGTGGTAATAAGTGTTTACTGGTATGGAGGAAAATGTCTGTTGTGAAATGTCTGAATTCCATTCATCCATTCCATCCATTTATCGTCAGCCTGGATATGTAGTTCTCATGTTCTCATTACCTAAACTAACTAAGCTACAACTTTCTGGTTTGGATGCAACATTAGAAACTGGCAACAAGTGCACATAAAAGACATGTTTAAAAAAATCCTATACAACACATTGATCATACGAGGCAATTAACTCCCATTTTACTTCAAACACAATAATCGTTCCTCACCAAAAGCAGTCTCGTCATTCCAAGATGTGTGATTATAGCCAGCAGGCCCGCCTTGATTTGGAAATTGTGCATGTTGACCTGTGGCCCCAGGGCAGAGCATGGGGCCCCCAGCAGATCGAAAACAAATAAACAAGGCCTGCCAGAGCGGGCTGTGACAGTACAGGCTGTCTGCAGTAGATAAGACAGAACAATAGCCCTTAATAGGCCACAGAGAGACACACACCCATCTCCAGCCCTGCCTTTTTCTACTCCTATCTGCTTGCTGGTAACAAAGGAAAACAAGATGCTTTCCCTTTTCTTTCTTCCCTGCAGAGAGATTAGCAGCGCTTAACAGGGGTATGGGCATGAAAATGTGTATTTGAGTGATAATTCAGCAATGCTCGCACAACTCGTGACAAGGAGCCTGGTAGAATGAGAAGGAGTACAATGCTTTTACTTCCCTATGGGTTGAAACTTGGAGGAGAAAAGTACATCATATTTGTCAGCTATTTATTAGTCTATGGAAAGAATATGAAGACTTTTTGAACATGTAATGTTGCTTTCCAGTGTTTTTCCAGTGTATTTCATATCCATACAGATGACCATCGATGTATAACTTGATAGTTTTTTGGGGTTTTTTGTTTGTTTGAGACCTTCCAGTGTCCATAACACAGTAACCACACATACATATAATACAATATGTCAAACATGGATCTAAGACAAATTTCATGCTAACACACAGACAGGAATACAATATTAGACTACCTGAGCATGTCAAATTGTCGGGGTTACATTTCTTTCTTGTCCTAAATGCAGTTAGTGGCGTTTAAAACAGCAGGCAGAAAAGCCTGTTTCTCCTGTGAAGCCACTTTTTTGACTTTGACACAAAAAAGCCTTGGCAGGGTATCGGAGTGCCGGCAGCAGTGATCCTATTTTGTTAAATTTGAATCATTTCACCAGCACCAGGTAGAAGGCAGCGGCTCATACCGTAACACTGCCTGAAAGAAGACACAAAGATCCCCCTAAAAAGAGCGAGCTGGCACATTATACCTGATGCCTTTATGCTGAGCTCTGATGAAAGAAATCCACCCTGCTGCCAAGTTAGCTCACCTGAAATGAATGCCTTTAAGGAAAGAGGCTGTACTTGGTTCAGTGACAGGAGGTAAAACGCTACAGAGTGTGATGTTGGAGATTTTAGAAGGATTGGAGTATGCAATGCTATTTCACACCTAAAGGTAGGATTTCTGAGACGCCGGGAGCCTGATTGGAGCAGAGCAGAGCTTTGATTGGAGAGGGCATCAAACCAAGGAGATTGACCCTAAATTTGGCTCCTGTTATTTTGGCCAGTTCATCTTTGTTGCATTATAACCCCATTTGGACCATTAACTTGCTAAGAGAAAGCAATATCTTTTGTATCTAATAAGCAATGTGCAATTTTTGAACTGAATGAGCCTTTCCAGGAGAGAACATGATTAGAGAGATGAATAAGATGCACTTGTTTTCCTTTTCTGCTCCTTCAATTCGACCTTCTATTTCTCTGCATATTTTCAATCTAAGGCTGCATTCCCTCTGGTCACACAGTATTTAACCACAATATCCCCCTTCAAATGACAGTGAGGGGGTTGTGTGTGGCTCTGGATCTGTAAGCGTTACTTGGAATGGGCAGCTGTGGTAGAAGTACTCAAACCTTTGCTTACTTTCATTTGTCAGTTTGTGGAGGGAAAATAACATCCTTTTGGTTGTATACTTGTGTACTTGCATGTAAACCAAAACCAGAGAAATTACAAGAAAACACAAACTTCCAGCAAAGTGTGGCTCAGTCCTCGCCACATCCATATTTCTATAAACTGCATTTACTTCTGTGCCAAGCAACATAAATCATGTCTTATGTATCATTAATATACATGGGTGTCAATAGGAGACGCATGAATGGAAGAAATATGGTTCTTCCCAATAGAGACAGCGTTGAAAAATGGGCTGCAGATATGAGTAGAATAGAGTCTTCTCTGGTGAGGCTGCAAAAGGCATCTAAATCTCTGCTGCCCCCCAGTGGGGACCAGATAATGCTCTTTGTATGTATGTGTGTGTGTGTGTGTGTGTGTGTGTGTGTGTGTATGTTTGTTGGTGTTTGTGAGGTCCTTAGTCAAACCCTATAACGTGATATAGTATGTGAAGTTTCACCCACCCATGCCCTGTGTTGTATAATGTGTGGACGTCTCCTTTATGTAAGTGCTATCCTGTGTTGCCATGGCTCAGTGCCTACTGTGAAACATGAATAACGCTTATGAAAATCTATATTGCAATACTACATTCACTCCTTAACCCCAATCATTGCTTATCAGAATATTTGCTTCACAGGATCCTTGTTTAAATCTCTGCACATGTAGCAGAAATTTAAATCTTTCATATCATTGGTGGTCAGGCTAAAAGCTATACAGTGCATACACAGACTCAAGCCTAGGGATGTAGTCAATAATATTTAATAATTGGACACACTTTCTCATTCAAGTAAATGGGAAGGTGTGTCCAAATGTTTGACTGGAGCTGTACCTCTGTAGCTGTGATCACCTACGTTCATGCCTGCTGGGTTTGTCAGTCAACACGTTTGTGCTGTGCAGTGTCCCATCAACGCTAGTAGTGTAGCATCAGTCCTAGGTAGAATGATAGCTGTTTTACAATAAGAGAACCAGAATATGATTGTAAAAGTTACACATTGCTAAATAAATTTACATTTACATTTTGTCATTTGACAGACGCTTTTATCCAAAGTGACTTACAAGAGAGGCAAGACAATCAGGCATTAGAGGACAGTGACTCCGAAAGAGCCATGGTACAAATTCTCAAGTAACTGACCAGGCCAGGTGCAATGAGAAAGAGCACCAGCCAGAAGTTTTTTTGTTTGTTTGTTTTTTAAATAATTATTAAAGTAAGAAATAACTGGAAGTAGACAAGTGCATAAGAAATACCATAAACAACAAGAAAGTATTGCAATCAACAAAGCACTAAAAGGCTAAAGGGGCTAGAGTGCTGAGATGTTTACAGAAGAGTTTTCAGGCGTTTCTTGAATGCGCCAAGGGAGTCAGCAGAATGTATGGAGTTGAGTAGCTCATTCCACCATTGCAGAAACACAAACAAGAAGAGTCTGGATAGTGATTTCATACCAGGCAGTGATGATATTACCAGACGTCGTTCATTTGCAGACCAGAGCGGGAGGGAGGGGACGCACGACCTGATGAGTGACTCAATGTAGGAGGGTGCCATTCCATTGGTTATGATGCACATTATCATAATGATACAATGTTCGGCTGGCAGATGTTTAACATGAAATCACCTATGAAAACATTCCACTCAAGAGTTAAACTGTCGCTGAATGAGCATGAAACATACAGTGTACTAAACTGCAAGCAGCAGTAGCAGTAATACTTATGCTTAACGTTACATTAGTTGCCAGTTAACTGAGTCGTGAAATGAACCTAACCTTGGTTAAGTTGATTGCAAAAAAAAAACGTACAAAATAGATGATAATTTGAAAAAACCCTACCTTTTTTTGGTAAGTGGTCATTGTATAAGTGAAATAATGAAATCTGGTGTGTCCTGCTATAGAAGAAAATTGACTGTCATTATTGGTCTCCACATCGCCCATTATTTTTAATATATCAGGATACCTCATCATGTATTATCACTTAGGCAATCTGCAAGGTCATGATTTCCGTATTATTTCCTCATTTGAACATCTGAGTCCAGTTCACTTGTGGGTTGAGGCTGCTGTTTGCCTTCCTTTTCCCCTTGTTTTTTGCATTCCTGGTCACATCCCTATGTGATACTTAATCAGCATGAAACAGTTCTCCGTGTTGACCTAACAGCTTGCTCAAGTTCTTCGCATGGCGTCTGAGTCTTTATGCTCCAGCCTACATCTGTGTTTGTTTTGGAGCTCTCTCATGGTCTTGTGTCATTTGCTGCTGTTTATAAGGAGATGCTCATTTGGATAGCATGTAGAGGACAATGCCATGGCTGTCGCTCTGATAGCTATCCAAGTCCTTGATCTTCTCTCCCTGTAAACATCATTACCACACACTGAAAACATACACATTCACAACAGGCACGCACATGCACGCACACACCCACAAGCTGCTCATCCAAATCACCGCTAACAGATTAGCAGTGATTATAAACAAACATGGAGGATTAATCCTGTGTGCTCTCAGTCTACTTTTCCACTGAGCTAGCCAGGGTAATTACCAAGTGCTAGATTGTTAGTGTAATCGCACACACACACACACACAGACTTGCTGCTTTGCTTCGCTACTTAGTGATATCAGTTTCGTGCTCATTTTATGAGAAAGTTGAAGATATCTTTGGCTTGCAAAGAAACTGCAAGACGGCTTCTTTGCAAGTACATCTAGTCAGCATGTTGTAAAACTCACAGGTGTGTTCCTGTTGCTGCTGAGGAAAAGTGGGCCCCTTGACATTTTCAAATGGTAGCAAGTGAATTTGATTTACATGGTCATTATCAGGGTGGGAATTCACTTTTTGATCAGCAAACAACTTCATGTAGTTCATTCTGTTATATGAACCAGTCAGATTGTTACCAGACCCAAGTACGTAAGAGTTTTAAGAGATAAATATGATACATGGCACAGCTAGCAGTGTTTGAAAATCAGCAAGGTGTGCAGCTTCTGTTGTCACCATTTTCCATTAAAATATTGCTTTATTATTTCTCTCTAGGGTTGCTCTCTTTACCTGTTTCTGGCCTCTTCACTTCAATATATCTCTTTATTCTGGCTCCACTGTCACAGTGTTGTATAGCCTCAGGATAGGTAGCCTCTGAGTGCATGACCTAAACAAAGTTGGTGGTGAGGCTGCTCTTTTAACGTTTTCTCTATTAGTAAGATTTCAGTCTAGTTTTTTTCAGATGTGCTAAAGCATGTTTCCAACTATATTGGTCATATGTAAGTGTAACATTGCAAAGGATCTGCTAATGGTTTCATGTTTAATGCCTCAACCATTGCCAGCCAATGGCTGTTGGACATTACAAATGTACATCCATTGTTCAATACCAATTGGATTTGGCCAGAGGTGTTAAAACACAAAAATAAAATGATTATATGGTCCAGAACCATGTGCATTTCAGGACTCAGTGCTATTACAGCTCTGTCACTTTTCAATGCTACTACCCTGCTATCAAATGCACGTGGTACATTGAGTTTTCTTTTCATTTACTGGTGTCTCCACCACTAGATTAAATCCTTTCTCTATCTCTTTCATCTCAGGTTGAGGCCATCCTGGTTAACATCTTTGGGGGGATCGTCAACTGTGCCATCATTGCCAACGGCATCACCAAGGCCTGTCGAGAGCTGGAGCTGAAGGTGCCTCTGGTGGTCAGGCTTGAAGGTGGGAAAAACGCACACACAGATCTAGGTTTGGCCTGCCTGACCCTCTTAGTAAGCTGGTCCCAACTGACACTCCACTCCCACTCGCACATTATATACTGCACATCATCCCCCTCAGAATCCCAGATCATTGATCTCAATCTAGCTTGTATTGAGAGCACTTGACCTCAATGAGGATTTCGTGATGTTGGATAATGACAGTGGCTTACAAAGCTACAATACACAACCAAGTTCACACCGCCAGCAGTTTTCACTCATCTTGATGAGCTGTTTAGCATACTGTACATTTTGAGGCTGAGCATCCGTCACGCCACCGTAGGCATCATGCAGGCAGACTGTGATTCAGCCAATCTCTAATTGAATTTTAAAAAGCCAGTTATTCACTGTGTCTTCAAACAGGAATTTTCCTAAACCTTTTTGCTATATTTTTACTGTGACCTACCTGCTCTGTGGCTGCTAGCCCAATATCCACAACCTAGATGGCTCCATTTACCTCAAATGGTGCATGCTACACAGGCAAACACAGGCTAATAATGACAAATAATACAGTTAGTTATACTAGCTCTATTATTTGTCATTATTAGCCTGTTCCAGTTTTAACGTGATAATTAATTGTTAAAGAGCACAAATGTACCAGGATTTAAAGCACCTCTTCCTCACCTTATTTTAAACTTTGAAACCATTATATTATTGCTGCTCCAATCTCTAGAGCCTATCCATCTTCATTGTGGCCCAGTGTCCCAGTAAGAACAGCAGTGCATTTCTCATACATGTCACATTCTGCCGCGCCCGTCATTAGTGGCAGCCAGAATAACAGTAGGGACAGCACTGATTGGCTCACCTTTCAACCTGTATATGCTAATGAAACTTGTTCAGTTGTGTGTGTCTGTGTCTGTGTCTGTGTGTGTGCATGCGTGTGTGGAATGGCAGCAGTGACTCCCGGAGGCACGGGGCCAGTTGGTGGTTAGCTTAATTGTCAAGATCCTGCTGAGTGGTGTGTCCAGAGCAGCATTTTATACTGTATGTCCTCACATACTGTGCTAATATGTTTTGTAGGTCAGGGTGTGTCTGTTTTTTAATAATCCAGCTGTGTGCAGGGGTACTGTAGCGTATTGTGGACATGGCTGTTCAGAGCACAATAGAGTGTGGAAAGTTTAGTTGTGATATTAATGTGGACTGTGGTCACCATCCCTCAACAATGTAAAAAAAATGTTTTCACTATTTTCCACTTAAACAAAAGCCAGTGTCACGTAGGTGTTTAATTAGTGCATTTCCTCTCAAAAAACCTAAACCACAAGTGGAGCTACAACAATGACAGACGTGTGGCTTAAACCCAAATCCTACAAATTACCACTGTACACAAGTTAACAAGGAAACATTGTTGCCAGTTCAAATACTACATATGCATCTATGTAGTTTGTATCTGACGTCTGTCCTCATGTTGCTGATTAAACACACAGCTAAATGTGCAGGACATTTAAATTTATATTTACCATGTAGCTGAAGGGCAGTAGTGGAAAGTAACTAAGTACATTTACTGAAGCGCTGTACTTAAAGGTGCAGTGTGTAGAATTTAGTGGCATCTAGCAGAATGGACTTGGAAGAAATGGAATATAATATTCATTAGTATGTTGTAATTAGTGTATAATCACCTGAAAATAAGAATCGTTGTGTTTTAGTTACCTTAGAATGAGCCCTTTATATCTACATAGGAAGCAGGTCCTCTTCCACGGAGCCCGCCATGTTGCACCACCATGTTTCTACAGTATCCGAGAACGTATAAACCAAACACTGGCTCTAGAGAGGTTTCACGGCCAACGTAGGTTCTCCTACACACTTAGGAGGAGAGGTGGAGGGGAGGGGTATTCAGTTGGTTGCAATCTGTCACCACGAGATGCCAGTAAATCCTACACACTGCTCCTTTAAGTACAATTTTGGGGGTGCTTGTACTTTATTTGAACTTTTCCATTTTATGTTACTTTATACTACTACTCTAGTCCAATATTGTACGATTTACTCCACTACATTTCTTTAACAGTTACAGTTAACAGTTCATTTTCAGATTAAGATCTCCCATATAAAACATAATCATATGGTTATTAACATATGTTCATAGTATCTGATGCACTGTTATAGATTAAACTCCCCAACAGTACATGAAATAGTTAAATATTGGCTCCAACTTGACTATTAAATCAATCAAAAATAATGATCCAATAATATAACACTGACAAGGGCAGCTCTACAAGACGAGTAATAATTGCTAATAATTCTGTACTTTTGCTTCAGTGAAATTTTGAATGCAGGACTTTTGCTTGTAATGGAGTATCTTTATAGTGTTCTATTTCTACTTTTACTTAAATAAATTATTTGACTTCTTCCGCCACTGCTGAAGACTGAGTTTACAACTGCTGAGATTTGTCACTGCAGAAGCGACTACATTGGCAATCAAAATAGACCCTTAATTAGTTACCACTCATTTCTCATACTAGGCCCTGTAATTCAACCTGACTCACAAACAGTCTGAGTCCAGAAGGTCACTGCTAGTGGTTGGTCCAACCACGTTTCCTGGCCCGGGCCTAATCCAAGCTTTAGCTGTGGGTCATTACATCCTAGGCTGCAGTCTTGTGGAGAAGATTGGTTCAGAATCAATCAGCTCAGCTTGCTAGGCTGACCGCAGGGCAGTGGGAACGGCCCAGCGCTCTTCAACAGGATCAGAATGGATTAACTGGCACACTTTTAATTGGGAAGGCTCTTCTAAACGGCCTGGGTTGATTGCATTGGTGGAGAGTTGTGTATTCCCATATGTGGGCAAGAAGGGGCATGTGGTCTAGATGCTGATGGAGCTGAATTAGTTGATACGGGTGCATGAGGTGTTTTTGTGGGCTGATGGTGTCTCACTAAAGCACACCCTGTTCATGAGCCACTTTATTAGCACTCTTGTTCATCTGTTGCAAATTTGTGCAATAGATTCAGCACAGGCAGAAATTACAGATGCAGGTGTACACCCTAATGTTTAAGGTATTGTAAGAACACCTGAGGAAGTACTGCACTGCCCCCTTTGGCCACAGTATGAAAATGAAAACACTACACTGTGAAACTGCTGTCTGCCACTATGGAAAAATTCCCCCTAAATAGCCCTCAGGGTCCAGGGAAAAAGGTGACTGCATTCGCTTAACTCTGTTCCCGGCCTATTGATTTACCGTGCCATTCCATAACTGTCTGTCAAGCCATGGAAGGCTGTTTTCTCCTTAAAAGGAGATTTGGCCATTTTCCCCCATTTAATTAAAAAAGGGTGCAAGGTCCTATAGTAAGGTGAGAATGCTCCTTCAGTCCTGACAGTGTCATTATAGCTTAAATGCAGCCATCTGCTGCAGCATACATACACACATAAACAGATATACATGTACACACACACACACACAGTATATACACACCCACATTGGCTGGTTTAGACACTAAATTCTGACCACTGCATTGGTTTTCCATACCTTTTTATGGTGTAAATACTGGTTTCAATCTGATATGCTTAGGTATAGGGTGTGTGCCTCTTAAACAACAGTCTAGATAACACAAGAAACATGAAAACTCTGATTAATGACTGGCTAGCACATCAAAGGAAAAGCATCTGCACCGTTCAGGAGTATCCTGCTCTGCGTTCAGATGAGAAGCATTTGATGTTTGACACACAGGATGAGGAGAGAAGTATCAAGGCTCATCCATTTTTGGCTGTGAAGAGAAAACTCTCACTGTTTGGCACTGATTATTATGTGGATTAACAATCAAAGTCAGAACACGTATGATGACATTCAGTGATGAAAGAAAATTGTTGTTAAATCAATAATTCAAGGTAAGTGGAGTGGCAATACACAGAGACACTGGTATTTTCTGTTGTGTTAGGTGTGACAGCAATACTGTAACCTGATATGTAGTGTCTGTTCTTGAATATTCAGTGTTACTGTGAAGTGTTTGTTTCATCTATGTATCTGCTGCCCATTAAATTATCTACTTTGTGAAGTTTATTAAATTAGTTTGGTGTCTGTCAGTGACAAAAAATATTAGGCTAATCTCAGTAGTGAGCCTGAACAAATAAGCCTCAGCAAATGTTTTACATACATAAAGATTCTCCTTCACCTGTTTCAAACTAGCTTTACAAATTAATTTTAAGAGCTGTCACACAATGCATTCAAAAAAAACCCCAAACAGTGTAATTTATCCAGATTTAAATTTGCCAAAAAAGTGTTACAATTCTCAGGCATCCAGGTTATCATATATCAGAGGTGCAAGTCAAAGGTAACTGGACTCACTTTAGACTCTTGAAGTTTGTAACCTTTCATCCAAAAAGCTTTGTTCAGTTCAGAACTGAAAAAAGGAAATCATAGCAGGAAAAGCACAGGTGTGAATAATGAAATCAGTAATGGCTGAATCCCATTTAGCTGCTTTGGTTTCAGGGTCCTGCTATAGACATTTTTCACAGCAGACATTTGGTCATAGCAGGAAAAGCACAGGTGTTACTACTGTAATGACATTAACGATGGCTCTGTTCCATTAAGGTCTCCCAAAAAGCAAAACCAGTGAGCCAGCACGCACCATACAAAGGCCCTGAGACCTGCACATGTAAAGGGAATACAGCCGTGATTCATGTTATTAATTACACTTGTTTTACCTGTTACCTGTTATGACATGTTGACATGTCTGCTGTGAAAAGGGTGTATTGTACATGCTGGCTCAACTGTCACACTGTCATGGGACACTTAATGTTAATAAAAGGCATCATTAATATTATTAGTAACACTGATGAGTCATAAATTCAGCAAACTGACACAGTAATGTCAGTAACACAGTTAGTATCTATGTAAATTATTCTATCGTTAGCCACCATTAGCTACTGGTCATTCCAAAACAAGTAAAGCTTTAGCAACAAAACCCCTGAGTGTATTTAATTTAACAAGGTGTGTGTGTGTTTTTTTTGGCTTATGACTTCAACCTTCATTTGTAAAAGTAAGATTTTGTTGATTCATCTTTTAAAAGTCACATAGTCTTATTTTAATTGATGCTCCAAGAAAACAAACTGCTAACTGCACACCCACAGTAGCAGATTTAGATATGTGTTTCACATCCTGTCTTTTGTTATCTTTACCTTGTACAAGAACACACACTTTCTCTTGCACATACAGTTTCTTTGTAGGTGTGAGACTACAGCAGGAAGTGTCCTCTCATCAGATCTAAGCTTCACTAAACTCAGCTTGCTAAAACAGAATTAGTCACAATTTTAGGAGCTGCAGCGTCAACAGAACTCCTCCGGCGCAAGTCTTTGGCACAGCCCCAAGCCTTATTATCCCGTTGAAATATGGTGGCCTGTAATTGACTCACACATTAAAGTGACATTTTCACAATAGTCACAAGTAAGCTTGCTAATTAGAGCGGAGATCCAACAGAAATGTGTCGTGAAGTCGCAATATATCACATGGCAAAATACTTAGCACTGCTTGGACTTTTGTTGTTTTTGGCTTGAACAGTAAGTTTAAAGCATCAGAGCTGAGCAGTCTTGTATGGCTGGTGAGTTGATACATCATTCAGCAGTTTGGAAAGTATTCAGAGTGTTGGGAAAGCGGTGATGTTGTGAATTTGTATTGAATTTGAATTCCAATAGATGCTTGTTGGGGAAAACAAAGTTCAGACAGGCAACTGAGTTTTGCAAGCCAGAAAAATCAGAGCTGCTTTTGCAATAATTAGCAAGTCATTGGTCGTGATGAATAACCCCATCAGACCCTGGATATATTGAATATTCATTTCATAACTTCAAGTTACTAAAAATGAGGAGGAAGAAGTGAATAGAAACACTGTATGTTAAGATGGAATCCTAAACAATCTTTTTAAAACAAAAGTCCCTCTCAGTGCATGTGCTTTACATGTGTGCATTAATACACCATACTGCATGTCCCTGTCTAAGCTGAGAGTAGGTCTCTGGCAGCACCTAGTGGCTGCAGGTGAACACACACACACTAATATACTTAGCATACTCTACACACACACACAAACACACACACATCCACATACACAGTCACACATACCTAGTGGTGCTATATCCAGCTGGGCCCTGTCCTCGCCTCTGCTGCTGTGAGCTATCAGTGCTCCCTACCGCTCACAGTGGAACTGCAGTCAGCTCTCACACACATACACACATATGCAAAAAAAAAAAAAAAAAAAAACACATACGTGAATGCATGCCTCTTCTATCTCACTCCCACAGATGTGTGAATAACCCCTCACACATTACCCTGGTAACACAGGTACCACAGAAGCAGCGGTGACTAAACTAATGCCGCACACACTATTGCTGCTCATGAATATTTATGGGATGAAAAAATAGCAAAAATACATGTGTTGTTTACTTTATTTCAGTGCTATATACACTTTCCATAGGGATATTTGTCTTTTCAGAATACCTCCTGCATTATGTATTTGCTGTGGTCACATATGGCTGCTTCTCCCACAGTTTTATCTCCTGTTGTTTCAAGTTTATTGTGCAGCAACTTTGTTTTAATCATATGACAGATAGGCCTGTCAGTATGATAATACAGATCTGTCAATCCCAATGAAGTTCACAGGTCAGCCTATTGAATGATAAGTATACAGTACTACCCCCCCCTTCTCCTCACTATGAGCAACAGCATTAAGACTATAAATATGTCTGCGGACACACAGAGGGAGAATATTCTCTGCTATTTGATGAGAAAATGACTTGGGACACCCTATCCCCTGTTTCTGTGCCAGAGCAAGGTCTCTTCCTGCTCTTATTCTAATTAATTACAAAGCAGAATTGATTGTTTGGAGTGTGAGCCTGCAGAAATGTGTTTGGAATGACTTATTATCTGGCTGGACAAAAGAGATGAAATATTAGGCGTTAAGTGGCGCTGGTAATAGAATTCCTCATGAAAGGTCTATTGATCAGGGTGGCCAGGCCTCCGGAGAATTCACATATCATGCAGTCTTAATTACACGCCAGCCTGGAGAGCTAAGGTCAACCTGTAAGTGTCTGAGCGCACACACACACACATACACACACCTATTCATTTAACATCACAGACTTGGCAAGAGTGAGTGCAGAAAGACACCAATGCACACTAGTGGCAATTATTCTCACGTCGCATATTGTCACAATACACACTGCACATAAATGGCTTAACATTTGATAATAAGTAAGTGAAAAGCCATTTTCATCACTGTTACTGTAAAAAATACGAACCAGGTTATACTTTTCAAAACTTATTCAGTGGATTTCAAAAAAATGTACGTTTTTAGTGGGATATAACGGCACAATGCTGATGTGGAAACAAAGGTGAGTAATTAGGAAAAGATAAGTAAAATTCTTCATACCAGACAGAGTAGAGAATTACTGATACTAGATCAGACAGATCTGCAAGTGGCCTTTTCTTTGCCTTCATGTCATCATGTGTACAATCAGTGAATGCCACATAAACAGCTGGCTTTTGTTGTTTTCGCGGCGAGGGCATTTCTGCTTCATTTGACCTTTTGCTCTTTTGCCCTTTCTCTCATTCACTCCCTTTTTCCAGCACCAGCGTCTCCCTCTGTGTGTCCTTCCGTGCACTGCAGTGCCCCCTGCCCTGTGTTGTGACAGGCTTGTCAGGCTTGTGTTTGGCTGCGCAGTGTGCAGCCCTGGGAGGCAGCCAGTTCAGTGTGTAGAGCCTCGGGGTTGTGCAGAGTGTCTACGGGTGTCCCTCTCTCTCTCTCTCTCCCTCTCTCTCTCTCTCTCTGCTTGGTTGCTGCTCTACCAGGGCATGAGCGCCACTGTATCACCCAGCACCTGCTACCCGTAACCTCGCTGCGGCCAGGGGAACACACACACACACACACAAATTGCCCTTTTGCCTCACTGACGTTGTTCACAGACCAAGCTGCTTTCGGATCAGCAGTCGAATTTGCCGCCACTCACCCATAACTCCATCCATCTGTCATCTGTGTGGATTGATTCCTCCAAAGGAAGTCTTTCACACAGCGTGGTTTTTAGATCAGCGCAGATGGCAGATCAGGTGCAACCTTTGTTTGTCACTTTTTGTCGTTTTGTTGTCGTCGTTGCCTTTTTTAACAGTGCTTTCCTATCTCTTACAGGGACTAACGTCCATGAGGCTAAGAGGATTCTGACCGAGAGCGGCCTGCCCATCACAGCAGCAGACAACCTGGACGACGCCGCCAAGAAAGCAGTGGCTGCCATCAGGAAATAGGAAACTCCACCTCATCTTTAAACAATTCTCAGTGTAGCCCCACTACGCTCTGCCTGTGCATCACCGATACTCATAACAGCCTCAGATCATCACTCAGATCATCAGCCTTTTCTTCAACATGCAGACATTCAGGACTTCAAGCCTTTGATCTAATAGGCCTGTACTGTTTAACACAATAGCTCACAACGAATTTCGTTGCCAACTTCTCATTTATATCACAGGCTTTGGGATGGTGTATGCCTTATAGAGCCATACAGTTCTCCTCCCTTTTAACACCTCAATCAATTTTCTCTCTATTAAATACATATTAATTGGGATAAATCACTCTTTTTTCACATTATGAAAGTCAACATATTCATAGAACATAATAACGTAATAGTGACCTCTGTCTGTGATTAGATGGAGCCCTCACACTTTGTGCATTCCATTTTTCCAAGGCAGAACATGTGGCTTTCTCTCTGCACATCGTGGCATTTGTATGGATCATAGTCTGTATGGAGTATTCATTAAGAGAGGCATTTTCCATCTTCACCTCAAGCCTTGGCTTACAATACCTTAAAGGTGACTGAAAGACAGTCTGCTCACGAGTTTCAATATCATGGTGACATTTTAATGGCGCTTAGTTAAAATGAAAGGCAGCAATACAGCCAGCGGTTAATGTTGAATCTGTTTTCTCGGTGACTTCATTTTCCAAGTTTAAATCCATCCATCCAACGCCTTATCTGTGTCTCACATGAAGTGAAGTACCCACTCTTAATGGGCTGTGAATTTTACATCATGTCTTACTTGTAAAGTGCTACTTCACTCTATGATGTACAGTGTGTAACGGCGTAAATCTGTGCCTATTTCATGGAGGCTAAAGGGTTTGTAAACTATCTTGCCAGCTCTCTCAGTCCTAGCAATAGTTTCATACAGATCTGTTTAAAGAGAAAAAGAAATCTTTTTGTATAATCATGAATGTATAATGACAGGATGTCTTGGATACAGTGTGATAACTGTGTATATAATTTCAGAGATTAAAAAAACATATTTCAACACTACTCTCTGGGTTTCTTCACTCAATACAAAGTAGAGCATCCTGGGGGAAAAGGCAGAAGCAGGTGGTAAGTAAGGAAGAAAAATTCAGTCATTCTACTGATATTCTGGCTTTTTTTTTTTTTTGGAGAGAGTAAATTTGCAGAATAAATGTAACATCAGCAGGGGAAAGTAGACCCTCAGCCATTTGTACGGTTGTGTGCCTTTGAGCCCAAACTATTGACTTCTGGAGCAAAGGAGAAACACAGTCCAGCCTTGAGATAACCTTTGAATATACAGTAGGTGCTCATTCCAAGTAATTCAAGTCATCATTGCTGACATCACCCGTGCCAAACTTTCTTTTGCTGAAATAAACTAGAATCTAGGAGACATCTACTGAATGCATTATGATTAGAAATCTAGTTTAAATCAATTTTCAGATCAGCGTCTCACGTTGGGTCAGAATACCATCAAGTGGTTTCAAAGATCCAGATCAGTTACACAGACATTATGGTTTCAAGAGAAAGGATAGCTTTAATTTGTGTTGATAGATCAAGATGTGTGGTAGCTATAGCCAGAGATGCAGCTGTGACACCCATAAGCTGTGTCTGAAAATGAATATTCAACTATTTTCAGATTCGTAACAGCTCTTCTTTATTTTGTGACTTTATGGTAGAATAGAAGGCAACACCTACTTTTAAACTTTTTTAGGCGAGATCATGATTAATCCGCACACAATCACAGGCTTAACACCTGCACACACATCACTGCAAAAACTGTTTTGGATGAAAAGCTGTTGATCTGTAGAATTAGATTTTGGTTTACAGAATCACGAATGAATAAATGAGCAAAAAAAAAATCATATTCAAATGTTTTCAAAATGGTGTCTAGGATAGGAAAAAAACCAAATACTATCTCTGTGTTTTTATTATTTGTGGTATAAAAAAACATTAACTTTTTTTTTCAAGGTTATGCTAGTATAAAATATCAAGTTTTACCAAAGACTTTAATCTTTCTATTTATCATTCATCATGTTTGATATTCATTTGGATAAATCTGTTAAAGTTTGCCAACAAGCTCAGGTTTACTCTGAGACCTCATTGTTGTTAATGCAATATGTCAAAGTGTGTCATACCTAATATTTTTACAGCATATTTGATATTTTGTCCTAGTTTCTATCTCTTAAAGTCTACTTTCTGTCTTGCTCTTCATCTGCAGATTGGCACACACACACACACACACACATACACCCTTAAACTCCTCAAATCCACCACCTTCTAATGAAACTCCAGCATACGTCATCCCAAGAGAGACTTGAGAGGAGTGACTGTCCTTCATAGGCCCCCGTGCGAGCGGCACAGAGCGACAGAGAGTTGACTGAGACCTCTTCCTGTCAGAGACACTGACTGTGTGATGGATTATCTGTCAGGCAATCTGAGAGGACGCCTAGACACACAGGATCGACTGCCACCTCCATGAAAGACACACACACAAAGCATTTTTTTTCCTCCTGTATGCACCAGAGAGGAACACTCAGGGAAAACTGAGTCTCTTTTTCAAACCAGAGAGTGTCTCTCAGACACAAGTAACTTGTTTTTTTTATCTGACAAAGTCAAGAGGCCCAGTAATTGCTGCGGTTGCAACACATCTTTGTTTCCATATAGTTATAAGTGGCACGCCAACCTTGACACTGAGTAGAGAAAGCGGTATTACAAGAAACTGGGTGCTAACTACTATAATTTATTTGTAATGTATTCATTTTCAGCGTCCCTATCTCCAAGAGTCATCTCATGACACACACTCAGAGGTCTGTGGCTCTGCAGCACCGTGCCAGCCAGCCAAGCCGTAGAAATGGGCTGAAGGGTTCAATAATTGCCTTATTTCATGCTCTTCCTCCGTGTGTCAGAAATATCCCTGCTGATGGATTGGACGGAGGAATTTAAGGCTTGTTAAAGCGGGCTTCTCGGGCCCTGATATTGTTTAATTCAGTGTCAAGTTAGAGGTCACAACGAAATGTGCACACTGATTTACTGTGCAAAATTAGTGCCGCTCCTTCATATAAATATAGATGAGGGGAAAGAAGCTTTGGAGGTCAGCCTGAAGACTTCTATCATGTAGTCCGCTGCTTTTAACTCAGCTAATACCTCTGGAAGTGAGCGAAGGGGGCGTTGTTTTAAACGGCCCTTTGGGCGGGCTGCTCCTTTAATTAAGCTGAATTATGATGCCGGGGGAGTTTTATTTTTCACCCTTGGTGACTCGCTTTATTTGTCTCTGTAATTGTCCATTTTGCTTTCTCAAAATGCGTCAGGTTTTTTATGTGGCTCAGAATTGATGTCAAAACGGTAATTGCCACTTTATGAAGCTGCCTTCAGTGTTTAAGCGTATTGTGAAAAAAACATTCTTTCAGACAACAGGGTCAAGGCCGTCTCTCAGGAAGTATTGGATATTTATTGAGTAATTTGGAAGCAACAACTATGAACATATTAGTTCATAAAAAAGCAATAGCGGTATGAATTGCCTCCAGCTATTGTACTTCATCTTTCAGGGACAAGGGGTTGCTCAATATTTACAATTTTCTGCCTGTGCATCTGTCGACCAGGCAGTGGACAGATAAGAGGCATGAGCTTGTGTGTGTGTGTGTGTGTGGTCGATTGTGAACTGTATGTGTGTCAGCATATTGATGTATCCATCCTTGTGTGCAGTGCGAACATGTGTTCATGCATAAGTTCTTGAGAGCTTTATATAAAGACAGTGAACATTTTCCTCCCCGTGGGATCAACCAAGCAAGGAAATGTTGTTTGTGCTTTTTGCTTGTTTGTTTGTTTTCCCTCCTCTCGCTCAAAGAAATATAAAATGAGCGAGCAGGTTTGGCCTCACCTCTCCACAGCCGTTATTGTCTTACCACCACCAGACTGAAATCATAAAAAATAGTTGTTGACAGGTTTTATGGAAGGAAAGCAACACAGTGTGGGAGAGAGTAAAAACGTCAAGAGTGAAGGAGGAGCCGAGGCTTGTCGGCAGAGCGCTTTGTCCTTGGCTCGCAGATGAGCAGAAAAATCCATTTACCTCTCTCCAAACTGTTGTCAGTGTGTCTGTAATTGAAGGACTTAGAATTGATTTAAATTACCTTGGCTGTCTCAAGAAATTGAGCGAAGAGGAGGCAGATTTAAAAAGTTGCAATAAGCAACACACATCCTGAAGCTTCCTTTTTCCATGACAATCTCGTTTTCAGCCCGTCTCTGAGTTGCTTTCACAATCAATACAATTCGAGGGTCTCTTTTTTAGTTTCAAGTGCAAAGTTTGAACGCACAAGTTTTGCCCCTAAACATTTTTGGAATCTTTCCAGTACATCTGGAGCGGAGCATTCCCACCAATCTTTGCTTTCCATCCATCAATAGCCATGTTTCCATTAGAATTGCAAGAGAATTTTTAGCAAATTTTTTGAAACTTCGCAAATCTACTGGTTTGAAGCAAATAATCTAGACTACACAACACATAGTTTCATCAGAAGATGGTGGTTTAAATAGGTTTAAATAATCTGCCAGTAAACAGAGTGGAAGAAGTAGAGGTTGCCATCCAGAAAACAAAACAAATAGTTATATTGACTTGACGAGAGAAAAATGGAGAGAGGTTGTAATAGTTCTTTTATGTTAGCTACTACTGGCCATGCTTCGCGCTATCTGGACACGAAGACAAAGAAATGCAATGATTCCAATGGCCGCAGCAAGAGAGAGACAGCACACGTATTCACAGCCAGCATGTGACTGCAACATTTCAGAAGACGCCAAGAGCGTAAGCAGCCGATCAGATCATTATTCGACAAATGTGTTTCCATTACCCACTTTGCGCATAAACTCTTTTTCGACATTTCCAAAATCCACTTCAAGTGAACGTAAAAACTTTTTTGCAAAATTGAGCAGGTTTTTTCAAATTTTGGAGTTTCCATCAAGCTTTTCTAATGCGATACTTCAAAATGCGCATAAAAATAGGTGAATGGAAACACGGTTAATCAACCTTATTTTGTCACCTGTTTTTGTCCTCTGTCGGTGCAGCCTCTTCCTCTCTTCATCGTTCCTCATTTCCTTCCTCTCTTCTGACATTACTGCTCTCCTCCCCTTTTTCCTCCTTCTTTCAGCTTTCCTTCTTCCCCCTTGTATTTACTTCCATCCATTCCTCCTTTCATCCATCCATCATGTTCTGCCTCCGCTGTCATGACTTCATCCATCCTTTGTTCATTTCCTAAATCTCATCCTGCTTCCACCCATCCCATCTGTCCATCCTGTTTCCTTTCCACCCTTTTCTTCCTCCACTCTTTTATCATTCACTCCACCTTCCTTCCTTCCTTCCACATCTCTGCTCTGCTCATCATCCATTTATTCATTCATTCTTCCTTGTGTCCTCTCTCTCATCCTCCCACGCTCCCCTCTTTCAAACTGCTGTTGTCCCCTTCTGCTCCGTCTTCCTTCATACATTTTTATTCTTTTCTTTCACATAATTTTTCTCATTCCTTTCCTCCCTGCCTTCCCCTCCTGCTTTCCTCAGTAACTTGCTAGCTTTCAGCTCTCCTCAGAGCGAGCAGGTAAAGACCCTTTTTATAACAAGAAAGCACTCGCTGACAACAGGCAGGCAAAAGAAATAAAGAAAACACTGTGTCTTCTTATATATTTCTTAATTCCCATTTGCATTCTAAATGTTCTCCTTCCTCATTGTTTTTGGCGAGATGCCTGTGATCCTGTCGTCTACAGAGTAGCGTCAGGACATCGGCCTTCAGTGAGAAAAGAATCTACTCCACGAATAGTTAAAAGCTCATTTGGTGTGACCTCTGAAAGCCAACGCCCCCTAATTAAAACAGCGGCAGAGGCAACAGAACGCTGTTTCAAATTACTTGATAATTAGGCTCCCGAGTTCTCCTTTCGGAGCGCTCAGCAGGTGTTCAGCTGACACGCTTAGACACTCCATTGTCCCATAATGCAGCGCTTTCAGGCCGTCTGCTGAGTAAAAATAAAGGTGAGGTGCAATCCTGAGGGGCCAGCATGATGACAACACTGCAGAAATTCATGGAGACGCTTTTTGTTGTCTGTGAGGTTTTTTGTTTTTTTTTCTCCTACAATTTCAGTTGTGCTCGGCTGGTTTTGATCAAAATAACATACAGTCAATAGCTACCGATGACTTGATCCATCAACTTCATGAATCATGCTAGTTGCAGCACATGAATGTGCGTAGCGAGCTTTACGTTTGTATTGTGTGTTCAGCAGGGCTGCGCCTCGGGCTGAAGGTGACTTTGACAGTTAATAGCGATAACGGTAGCTTTTCACTGCCTTCTTTTCTCCCTCTGCCGTCTCATACTCAGGCTGAATATGTGAATCCTGTGTGTGTGTCGGGTGCTATCGCCGTCAAATGACTCTGCCTGCAGCGTGAGCTGAACGGAGGGTTTGTGCCGAGCGCCCAGGAAAAGTGGCCTGTCACCTGTGATTTTGGCAACAATATAAAGCGGAGCAGTAATGGCAAGATGAAGGCTGCTGCCTCGCTGAAGCACTCTCACACATCCAGCTATAAACAGACACAGTAAACAAGGTGATGAAGTTTAGCATGCGCACAAAGATTCTCCTTGTTGAAGTTTTTTTTTTTTTTTTTTTTTTTTTTCTTCTGATGCAGGAGCTGCTGGTAATCAGAGTAGGCGTGTTGTTTATTTTTACTTGTACACTGTGTATGTGTGTCAAATCTGTGCATATTTGTGTCTACATGTGTGTGTGTTCTGTTTATTCTCAGTGGGAAGATGTGATGAGCTGTTTGTGTAGTGAAATATGCTTGAAGGTTTGTTTGTATTCAGGGTTGCAAGTGAATTGCTTTTCCCAAAAAGGTAAACTCATGCCAGCTTAACGCGTCTTGGCCTGGAATATTGAAATCATATGGCAGCAATTTGCATGAACTGAATACGTTAGACAGCACGTTGACTAATTGTAAACTTTGTCTTACCTTTGTTTATCTGCTGTAGTTTTTGCTGAGCACACAGCTCAGTGTGTTTACACTGCAGTATACATTCATTAGTGGGAGCTTCTACCTTCTTCTTTTTCTTTTTCTTTTTCTTCTTCTTTTCCTTTTCTTCTTCTTCTTCTTCTTCTTCTTCTGTGCGCTGCGAAAGAGCCTCATTGGAGCCATTAGGGATAACATACCTTGCTCATCAGTACATTGACGGTAGCCGTTCAAGATGGTATTTATTGATCTGTGCAGGTGGTGCAAAGTCTTGGTTCATTACATTTTTTTAAACTGAAAACAGCATTGTATTAAAAAACCTCAAATATGATCCGGGAAGGCCAGACTGAGTTGTAGATCCATGAGTTTATGATGACCCTTTATTTTGCATGAGGAGTACATTTTTCACCCAGTGCTGTTATCTGGCTGAACACAGCTTTAGAAGTGGTCATGGGTGGGAAGCCAGTGAGGGACCATGTCCTAGCAACTCTGTTGGGATGCTAATGCCAAAAATCACAAAATATTTATGGCAGAGGTACAGCATTTTAAGCTGTCGAACCTGTGAAATTCACATTTTCCTTAAAAATATTGCAACATCCCATACACCCATATATTAGCTATATTAATTTTTCATCTTTTTCTTTATTTTAGTTTCATATTTTCCTCATCCACACCCTCGCCCCCAAAATGTTTACATTTTTACTGTGGATTATGGGGTGTTGGATGGGTTGTTTTATATAGAAAAACCATGTGTGAGAATTGTTTTCACTTATCACGAGGACAACCAACCCAGCATCCATCAAACCCACTAATGTCTAAAAACATACAGGTAAGTTATTTAAAAAGCACTAATTAGTGTATTTCTCAGGCAGGGTAAAAGTTGTTTTGTATTGTCTGTTTTGATCTGGAAGCATACTGTATTTACCCATCTATTCCTTAGAATCAAGAGCTGTCAAAACAATTTGAAGTATATGATTTCTCCTTCCACAATCCAGTAAGAACTTATCTTTGCCCAAATCTAAATGTTAAAGAGTTATACACATTATTCAATACACCACTTTGCTTTCAAAACTTCACACAGTCTTTGCCCAACAGCAGTCTATGTGGACCAGTTTTAATTGCTTCGACAGGAGATGCATTCAGTAACCTCATCTCACATCTCCTTCAAACTTCAACCAGCAGCAAAACTGAATATATCTACAGCACATTTTTCTCATTAACATCCTCTTTTCAAAACTGTGAAAATAAAGTCCAAAGCAGAACACACCACAAAATTGGTTCAGACAGTTTCCAACATGTGTACAATAACATGTTATTGAAATATATTTAAAACTAAAATAAAACTTTTCAAAAAGTATTCTTAACCAATATTGCGGTATTAATGTGTATATGCATATACCAGTAATGTGCCTGACTGTGTGTATGTGTGGAGGAAAGAGGGGGCCTGCACTCCTTAGATGAACACATTACCTACATCCAAAGGATATTTCAAACACTTCCCCTTGTAAAATTCTCCATCACATGGGTCAATAGAGGGCAATGGGAGAAGAATAAATACCCACACCTTTCCCAAAGACCGCAGCACACTCCTTTGCCTGCACACACATACACCAGCTGACACTCGCTGTCAGCCCATCTGATTGCCTGTTAGGGAGTCTCACCCACCACGACAAGTGCCCTTTTTCTCCAAGAACCATTTTCCCCGCCATGTCAGATATGGGGATATTAATGAATGCACAATGACAGTACTTAAGGAGCCAAGCAGCTATCCTGCCTCTGCAAATTTACTCGCAGGTCATTTTTGTACGACAGGAAAAAGAAACTACGGAAACAAACAGGTGCAGGTCAGAAACTCATCTCCTCTCCGAGATTAAAAACTCATCTTTCAAAGCAGCGCTGCGTTATTGAGGCTGATTCTCGGGGACCTCCATGCAAATGGAGGTGTGATTAGGCGCGGGAGGTGGGGGGATGAGGGCTGCACAGAGGAGATGTGGCTGTTGGAGAGGAGAACAGTGCGTCCCTCTGTCCAATTACCTCTGTGTAAGGATAACTGAGAGAGAGAGAGCCAAAGGCTGCCTCTGCTTCTGAAACACTCATTAAGAGTCAAGGTTTTGTGTATTTTTGGCACAAAAGTCACGCATATACACACACTAAACACACATTCACCATGTTTTCGCTTACTGGTGAATTAGTTGTAATGCACTTTTTTTTCATGCCATACTGGACATTTTGTATAATCTACTGCATGTGATAAGTTGTATTTGAGCTATATTCATGATAAGAGTTCTCCTTTTAACCCCTGAAATATTCTTTAAACTACTAAGTGGGTTCTTTTATATTTATGTATTGTTATCCACACATTAGTGGAAACCTATCCAAATTAATATGTATATAATCTTACAGTATATAAGCATTAGTGGATGGCAGCATTAGAATATGAATCATTTGGTTGGAGAGGGGTGGAGAAGTTATTGCATGTTTGCTACACTGATCCACTACAGCCAAATAAGAGTGAGCATCTCTTTGAAAAGGAAATCCACTCTCAAATTCACATACGTGGTGTAATATAAAATGAGATGAAACTTTGATGATTTCACAGATCATTAAAGCACTGCGTCTGATGCCTTTTTAATGAAAAGCACCCTGGTAGAGCAAAGCCAGCCGGGATAAAACGAGGGAGATTTTATCTGCCATTGTTTCCTCATTAACCTTAAATTATGCAAACCAGTACAGTTCACATTTGAGTTTGTGGACAGCTCCGTTCGCTTATTCTTACAGTACCACTCCCCCTCCCTCTCTCTCGTTCTCTCCCTGATAGCTGAGCGCTTTCATGTTGGCTCCAACAATCTGTGGGTCATGTCTGCTTTTCATTGCCACTGATTCCACTGCTGCTTTCCACTGTAATGAACTCTAGTAAGCTGGCAAGGTCATATGGCACAGACGCATGGAAATATATTTTCCTTTTGTGTGTGTAGACTGCGTGTGTTTGCACAGGCTCATGTCTCCATCTTTATGTTTATGTTTATATTTATTTTATTTAAGAAGGGGCAATGCACATTAATTAACATGAGCACTTCGGTCCATCATGTAAATGTGCCAGATTTAGCCATAAAGGCTCATTTTCATCTGCAGTCCCTGGCAGGTTGATGGCATATAAAAAACATTAAAAGAAAACGTACAAGAACACCTAAGCACAGACAAATAGTAAAACAATGACATAATCACCATACCACACAACATGTTTGATTGTCCGTTGTACAACAGGAAGTTCTGACCATGCAATCTGATTGGACATTTAGAACATGATCAAATCAGCATGACAGCCCACCTAGCCGTGCTAAAATGAAAAATATTACTCTGCCACTGATTAAAACTATAGACCGTGACGTCAGGCTAACAGAAGCCACTTCCGTGTAGACAACTGGTGGTTGATTAGAATTGTGGAGATATGTGAAATCAGAAGACTTGCTTATTTCTGTTGTCATTTTCAGCCGTTACTGGAACATTAGAAGACATATAGTTAAACACGGTGTTCTGACCTATCTGACACTTCTGCTATGCTTATTTTATGTACTGTGTTGCTTTGCTTGCATCTTTGGTTTGTTTTGTTTTGTGGGGATCTGTAGTAAAAGCCGGAGCAGACGTTTGAGTTGTCTTTCTTTTATGTTTGTGAAACTGGATTGAATTGAACTGATTTGGAGTTGTGGGGAAAACAAAATGGAGTCTTTACCGAGTGGACTGAACTCTGAGGCTGTGAGATGAGTTACACATGCACACACTCGCACAAACTGAAAAACCTGTAACCTTCTCCACTCTTTATCATTACCCAGCACGCCCATACACAACAAGACTTAACCATTTTCTCTTCAGTTGAGAGCATATGTCAGCTTCCACTCTGGCATCCTGCATCAGCTGTGCCAGTGAGTTGGTGACATGGCGCTACTAGCTTAAAAATGCATGTGAAGTTCGCGGACATAGTAGCTAAATCTGTCCATGGAAAAATTATTTTTTTCAGCAGATATTTAGTTACAACAAGATTGAGCTGGCAAAGCAGTTTTGTGTTTGTATGTGAGGTATTTATTCAGTGTGGGAAGAAAATTGGCTTCACAGCCCGGCATGGTTCCTGCTAGCTTGGTTAGCGCGGTGCATTTACAGTCTATGGTTAACTGTGATAATGCTAGTGCAAATTTTCGCTAGTGAAGAACAGGCTTAAAACCATTAAAACAAACAACTGGAAACAACCAAAAAAACAGAACAGCCGACTCCTTAGAGGGTCTTTTAGTACAACCAAATGCTGAATAAGACTTTTTTAGGTGACGAAAATGTTAAAATTAACTTTCATGAACTAAAAACACACTGAAATAGCAGTGACTATGCCTATGCCTATACTCTGTAAATCTGGGGTTACGCCATGGTTATGTTACTATGTTACCAACGTTGGAGTTATAAACAAGTGAGTTACATAAAAATTCACCCCCACACAGTTGTCATGAGAGGGGAAATTAGCTATAGAGACCAAAACCGTTTTTTGTACCAGGCTGTACACTTGTTTATTTCTGCTGTAACGTTGGGCAATTTAACATGGGGGTCCATAGGGATTGATCCGCTTTTGGAGCCAGCCTCAAGTGGCCATTCAAGGAACTGCAGTTTTTGGCACTTCAGCGTTGGCTTCCTTTTTCAGCCTCAGAGGTCGCTGCTTGGTAGTTACAAATGACCATGCGTTCACCTGATTTGAACACTGGTGTACATAGTTTTCCAGGCACTTGGAAACATTCCATTAATGGTCCAATTAACAACTTTTTAATATAGGAGGAATGAGTGCCTCCTTATGGGTTTTGATAAACATATCCATCCCATCACATATACATCCTTTGTCCTTGAACAATTAAAATTATACGTGCATACTTTGGTGTGTTTGGGTGGATGGAAGCACATCAAGCCACAAAGCAGTCACCAAGTACGGTATGAACAGACTCATCCATCCCCACATATGCATTTCTCTGATATAACCTGACTCCCTCTCCCTGAGACTTCACCTGTTCTGTGCTGGTATCAGGTGAGTCCTCCACTGCAGCCCCTGGGTATGGCTTCATGATAAAGTATACATATTTATCTGGTCTGCTCTGCCATTGATGGTCCTATCCAGATCGATGAGGAGGATTAATATTTCACACCGAATCAGATGAGACCCTGAGGTCTGCACAGTGGCCAGCAGACATTTTTTGAAAATATTTAACATCAGAGAGTAATATAAGTGTGTGTATGAGTGTGCGTGTATATTCTGCTAAAGCTGTTGCTACATACGATTAACATTTAGCTTTACAGTGGAATGGACGAAAATCGTACTCATCAAAGTAATTGCTTCTTGCTACAACATACAAAGCAAAAAATGAGCGGTCAGATGTGATTTAAACTACTGTTTTTGAAGGTAAAACTGAAAGTGAGCACACATGAAATGTCAGTAATAATCCTTGATGTTTAAGTTGGTCTGTAAACACTGATGAATGTTAGCAACGGACAATTTGGGTAATATTTTTACCATTAGCCTTAGTTTTCTATTCCAAATCAGTTTGACTAACCTGAGGGTTTCTTTTCCTGTCATACATCTTTGTAGTAATGTTGCCATGTTTCCAGATCTCAGCAGTTTACATGCAGTTTACAACGATAATGGTGGCAGATTTTCCAATCGAAATTTAATTTTTGAAACAATGAGTCTTCAATTTAAGACAGAGGTAAACTAAAGCAAGTTGTCATTCTCACAGCAGAAATGATGACTGTCACTAACAGATCTTATCAGCTGTAACGGGCTAGCGTTTTCTTACTTAGGCTAACTCCACGAGTTGGTTGAAAACTCAGTCACCAGCTGACTCTTCAATGTTTCAAGCTGAGTCATTTTAAAACAAGAACCATGTGAAAAAATCTTAAATATGCCCCTGATTGCTGCATACATGATATAGTGTAGTAGTTTTTTTGGATTACACTATCTCAGGTGGTGAGTTTGTCTGGGGTTGCTGGAGTTTAAACTTCCCCAAACTAAATATGAGCAGGACAAAGCAGTTAACATTACCCTAAACTCTGCTACTGATATTTTTGCCCTGAACGCGTTTTTTTCTAACACTGGACACAATCACTGTTCTAGCGAGTTAAATGACTTTTTTAGCGAAGAGTCACCTGCAGGTACAATGTTATTATTACTAACTATTATTAGGCCTAGAAATTATAAAAATGACATGCTGTAATAAATTTCAACTAAATAAAAGCTTGCCTGCTTGGGTGTATCAGTTACTTTATGTCAGAAATAGCACTATCAAATTATGAACTGGAATTTTTGTTAATCTGTGGGAAAGTAAAAGTCTAGTATTACTATTTTTGTCATACTGGGTCTAATGGAAACACAAAACATTGAATATTAGGACACATGGGATTTTACAAGCCTCTGAAACCTGTAGTATGAAAGCAATAATCCACTGACATTCACACCAAGGCCCATAGTAACTCATGTGGTAGACATCCAGACCACACAGCAAAATTACCCTAATTTTGCTGTCAGATCATTGGATCAACATGCCTGCATCACCCACTGTTCTTCATGAGTCATTTCACTATGGTTAACCAGGGAGTAGGAAAATAGGAATTTCAAAATGGCCCTCTCAAGCAGTGAAACAGCTGTCAATTTGCCGTCTTGGTGGAGCTACAAAGCGGCGCAGTGAGCTGGGAGATCCCTCCTGTCTTCCTCCACCTGGATCCATCGCCCTTGATGCACACTTTCAAGGACACCTGAGAAACTCCATGGTGGAGTTTGATAATGTAGGCAACGATCCCGAAAAGCCCCTTGCAGCAGCTGCTTAGGTGTCCGCTCAGGGAGAAGTGTGTGTGAAAGACAAACAGGGAGAAATAGAAAGAAGAAGAGCATCTATCTGAAAGAGATAGTGTCTATCAAAGAACAAGGGTGCATGCAATTCTTAATTTGTTAATGGGAGGGTCCCAGGAGGTACAATTCAGTTGTAGAGAAAGAAACGTCATGGGACAAATGAAGACTACAATGCTTACACCTATTGTACCACTAAACAAGAAGGTTATCATATTATATTTATACATACTATATTTAGCACATCTGCTATATAAGCAGATTATTCAGGCTGTACTGCACATATACATAGACATTTTACGAAAAACTGTAGCCCTTAAAGGACCAGTGTGTAGGATTTAGTGGCATCTAGCGGTGAGATTGCAAAATGCAACCAACTAAATACCTGAATGTAACTGTACACTCAGAGATCTTTGGCTTTTAGGTCAGTTCTGCTTCTCATGAGGATCTCTGTATAATGTAGTTATTTTGACCGAACTGAGTCACAGAGTGACTGACTGACTGAGTGATGAAGTTACACCATTGGTCGGTGGAATGCCACCAATGGGCTGTTGGAAACAAGGGCTGTTTCACATTAAAAGCTCTTGTTTCAAATTAAAAGCTCTCTAGTGTTTCATACACAGTCCAGCCATATACTAGGTTCTGGCCTAGTCTTGTTCATGAGACAATATGTTTGTAATTTAGGTTTACTAAACATCAACAGACCACCTTTTCTGATATAGCAACACTTTGCACTGAGCATCATGAATATTGCATTGTAACTTATTTCGAAAAATAAAAAATAAATGAATCATACAAGATTTTCCCAGGATTTCACCTAGTGAGGTTATATAAATGTAAAATATGTTAGTTAAAGATTATTCTAGTGAGCAGCTGTTAAGGCATATTCAGAATTCTGTTCCAAAGTCAAATCTTCTCACATTTATGTCTGAGATTTGGACGTTCCTATCCCATGCAGTCATGATATCTAAAATAGTTAAATACCAAAAAACATTAAATCAGTACACTATAATAAATCCTCTGCTGGCAGTCACACGTGTGATTGAAGGAATGATGATGAGGATGACCGGTGACCACCCAATTCTGACTGACAAGTTACTATACCAACGTAACAAATTTATAAGTGACATCAATGAGGAAAAAAAAGATTGATTGAAAAAAGATGATTTCAAATATTTCACAAAATGTATTGACAGATTTTGATACTCTCAAAAGAAGTGCTGGTTCTCGCAGGTCCCAATCTGGGAAGTCCATGTTGCGGCAGACTGTGGCACAAATTATGACTAATAGTTGTGACAGACAGGTGTGGTAAAGATCATTGCTCAATTTGTCAGATCTGGGGGAAACAAGTATGCAAAGTGTTTATTTCACCAGTTTTTACATTAAAAAGAAAATGAACTGTGGACCTTCTCTTTGCTGGTGTTGCTGCTTACTGTCTGTCCATCTGTACTGCTAACTTGACAAAGTCAGAGATTGGTTATGAAAACCTTTGAATATATATATATTTTAAAAAACAGTTAGCAACCAGATTTACTGACCTGATTAAATGAAGTGTGGGTAAATTTCTCTAGAGCCAGAAAGTGAAAAGGGGATGGAGAGGTTGCAGGCTGTCTACATTCTGTGTGAGTGTGAAAACCGAGACTATACCAGCCCTCTTTTCACCCCCCATCCCGGCACCTCAGAGCAGCAGATGACATTTCATCAAATATTTATAAAAAACAATCTCCGAACAGCGTAATTAGAGGCAGGGTTTTATGTCGGCCTGATCCTTGGGCTCATATTTCGCTGCCGTCCTCGCTGTGTGGTTATGGGAGCCAGTGCTGCAGTCTTTACAGCCAAACGGCTGGCCAATGAGCACCCTGCCGAGTGATATCATATAGAGCACCTAATCAGTGCCTCACCTATGAATCAACATTTGATTTTTTCCCCCACTCCCCGTTCAACTGTCATTCCTATTTATCTCAGTCCTACTTATGCATAAAGTAGCCGCACTGTAATATGCTGACAAGTGAATGGCCTGTCTTAACACACACACACACACACACACACATTTGGCAGCAGCCATTACATTTTCCATGTATGGTTTGCAGAAGAAGAGCTGCTGCTGAGCACATTATTATCATTTCAGGTTATTAATTACTTTCCAATTACTTAAACAAATATGCTACATTGAGAGCCTAATTTCCCTGCTAAATTGCAGCAGATGGATGTGGCTTTGGCTCAAGCAGGCTAATGCTTGGTACCTCAGCATAAAAGAAAAGCAAAGAGAAAGTGGAATACAGTATCATGCACTGGTAGTTACTGTCTGCTGTCTTAGCTGTAGCTAATTAGTTAATTAGCTTAATTAGTGAACCCTATAGCAGGGCAGCAGGACTTCTATGTTTTCTGTGCAGCCTTGCAGAGAAGCAGCTGTTATTTATTATTCATGTGCTTTTAAGAGGAAAAAGTTGTGGCGAACTGGCATTTTGTGCCCAGTGTTGCAAAAGCTGTGTATTTGTGATGAATGATATGTCTGTTTATTGCTTTGGAAACTTCACACTTAACTTTCTTCACATTCATTTTAAGTTTTGGGTAGGTGATGGATATTCAATTTGCATTGAAAACGTGTGAGTGTGCTCTTTGCGTGCGCGCACATGTATGCATATACCACACGCAGCCAACTATGTTTGTGTGTGTGCTCTTCTATTTACACACACTCCGACTCTCACACAAAATAGGAGCCAAACTCTTCAGTCACATCTAAAAGCCTAATGGGAAATCTCTCCCCTAATTAAGATGCATGAATAATTCAAATGGTGGCACGCTAATTAGTATTCCATCAGTCCTCTGTGGCGATTACGTCCTGTCGAGGCACATCGCAGCTAGTTACGGCCTGTACACGAGGAGGATGGCTGAAGTGAAGGAATGTAGACACCTTGAGAGGTGCTTGACAGAGTATCCTATCATTACTGCAGAGAGCATGACAAGCTTCCTATTTTCCTCTGTCTCTGAAATCAACAACAACAATCCTTTGTCTGAGGAGATTCTGGTGAATAAGATACAATTTGGGAGTAAAATGAGCCTTTAGAGAATTACTTTTTTTTCCCTTACTTCAACCAGAGAAAAGTAATGTTACATTTATTTGTCTGTGCCTGCATAGTTTCTTGTCATCATGGGTGTAGTGAAACCTCCATGTACACATCGTGCTGCTTTAAATGCATGATTTAGCAGTGTTATGGCCCCACAGTTATTGCCCCTCTCTCAGATGGGCTGTTTAATGCTAGTAAAAGCAATAAAGTGGTGTTAAGATGGAAATTAAGTCTGGATAAATCACAGAGGTTAACTCTACTTTGGCTCACAATTACAGTCTGCCGTAGATGAAATACATTACTTCATTTACAACAAGAGTATTAACCCTATATGGAAATGTGCTAATGTTGCTGTCATAAAACTCCTTATTGTATTGTTTCCACTGCAAGAAGTCTGACCCAGTATCATCTGAAATCTCTTTAATTCAATTACAGCTAATCATTGTAATTAAACACATTAATGATGTCACGCAATAAATGAAAAAGAGTTAAGCTTCTGTCCTGGCTCGTGGCTCTGTCACGATATTTGAGGATTCACCATTTTGTTGCCATGAGGCGCACTCACACACGAAAAGAAGAAAGGCTCCTGTGGGCCCTCGCCTGTGTGAGTGTATGTAGCCCCGGGGAGGCAGGCTGAGGTTTTGTGGCGTCTTTGTGCTGGGTTTAACCTTGGCTCTGGGCTAAACACACAGGGAATGTTCTGAGAGGACCTTCAGCCATCAGCAGCGGCTTTTCATATACTGCTCCACTCCTGTGGGAGCGCCGCCACAAACACAACTATTGATCCACTGTCATACACTCACACACTCCTCCCATCGGCTTTTCTCTTTTCTCTTAGCCGCCTAGGTAGTGTGTGTGTGTGTGTGTGTTTGTGTGAGTGTATGTCAGGCAGGCTAAATAATACTCTCTAAAGTGGTCACAGATCCCATGATGTGGTATTGGGGGTATTGATGTGTTATTGGTGTCCTGTGTGTATCCTGTGGGCTTTGGCTTTTGCATTAAGTTTCTATTTATTTTCATCTATGCACATCTATTTATAGCTATCCATATCCTTCCAGTTGATGTGTTCAAAATATGTACTATGATCATTTAGACTCCATTATACAGGGACTTAAAGTTCCTGGAAAACAGTGAATCATTCGTGGTGACCTCATGCTGGATGACTAGGCATTACTTCTTTGTTTTTAGAAAACATGCCACTCCACCTCACCTATTAAAAACTATGATCCTGTCTTTTCTTGACTGATATCTCATTGATTTACAATGTAGAATGGTTCTTTATTCAGGTGTGTTATACTATGCCCTAACATCCTCTTTCAACAAGAAATTCACCACATTACCTGAAGAAGTAAAGTTTACAGTTTCACACACACTTTCATAATAAATGTGAAATAAATCATTTATGTGGATGTTTGTCCTTCAACTTGCAGTTTCATTTTTCTAATAATTTGTTTGTATTTTGTATTTTTAAAAAACTGTGTTTCTTGAAGTTGCAGTGAAACATGGAACATTCATGCAAGACATGTCATGATACATTTAAGATTTAGCAAATCAATCAAGATTTATGTGATTCAGTTACCTAGGAAATATTTCTTTAAAAATGTTGGTTTATCTTATGAGTCTGTTGATAATAATTTTCTTTGAAATTCCTAGAAAGAAATATATAATTTGGTACTAATTATAGAGATTTTTTTACTGAAAACTACTTTTCAAACTGTTCTTCATGTTGTAATTACTCAGTTGTAAGAGTAATAATTAATCACTGTCTCTGTGTTCCCTATAATTAGTACCAAATTACATAGTCCTCAAGAAATTCTAAGAGAACAATTAGGGAAGTGTGGCTCCTTCCAGTGCCATAAAACAAGACACCAAACAATAACAAAAGAAAGTAAATATAAGAGAGTTGTGCAGAGTTTGGTAAAAAAAAAAAAAAAAAAAGAAGAAAGAAAAAGAAAAAACTGTAATCCGACACATAAATCTTGAACCAATCCAAATGAATCTATAGTTTTTCTGTCAGATTTAAGGGGAGGTTTTAGCAGTAAGAAGTAGATTTAGCAAGAAGTATATAAAGTGTTGAGAAGGCATTCAACAATTTCCTATTTCAGCGGACGCATCCCTTGACGAAATTCTCTGTCTCCTCACACTACGGTTTTTAAATGTGGATTGTGTATACGAGAAGATTATACCTAATAGCTCTTGTCAGCTTTTATGTCACCTGGATATACACGTCTACTCCTCAATTATCCAACAGCCAACTCCCCTCTTTCCTGGTGAGTCTCTTATATTGAAATCTTCACTATCATTTCTCTGTCAGTAGACTTCTACACATAGGCTACTATTACTTTTGATACACAGAAACAGATATCCAAAAGCATTTATTATCAGGACTGTGTAGTGAAAACTTTATGTGAGCATGTGATATGATGTAAAGTAAATCATTGTTCTTATTTTCACTTCTCTCTCTAACCAGCCAGTCAGGTGATCACATGATCCACAGGTACACTTGTACACCTCAAGAACCTCAGATTATGGCTGTGCATCAATAATGAAATAAAGTCTGATAATTATCAGTTCTACAATATATTTCAAGATACAGAAAATGTAGATTTTGAGAGATAGAGACACAGAAAAAGAAAGACAGAGGAAGAGCATGGAATAAAATAGAGATGAGGAGAGAATCGTTGAATAGAGAAAGGTTTGTGAAAAAAATAGAGAGGGAGAGAGAGAGAGAGAGAGAGAAAGAGGAGTCCGAGGGACTACGATGAATCATCTCCACATCCTCTGTACGCTGAATAAATAGCAGGCCATTTCCACATCATAAATATCATCCACGCTTAATGTGCTGAGCTCCAAGGTGGGCCCAGACTGTGCTTCCCAGAGGGGATTTGAGGAAGGGTTGGTGCTGGCTATGGGGAAGAATCCCTTACCTGCAGCCTCCAGAGAGGGAGCGAAGGGCAGCTTAATCCCTGAAGCGGGTACCATATCTGTCCTGGTCCCAGCGGGGCAGATGTGCTCCAGATGCCAGGCTGGACAAAAAGGGGCATTAATCATTTTCAGCCTGATGACTCTCCCCTTCATCTCCTCAACCCTGATGTGTGTGTGTGTGTGTGTGTGTGTGAGAGAGAGAGAGAGAGAGCGAGTGAGTGAGTGAGAGACATGCACACACACGTATGCACATGTACAGTACAGTTCTCTCTAGAATTACTTGCCATAGGAATGCCAAGAAGATCCTGGGGGGCCGACTGTCAGAATGTGAACAAAAATAGAAGATACTGTATAGTTACCCATTTTCTATCTCTTTTATCCCGTTTGAACGGAGACCTCTCAAGCTGTTCGAGATGGTGACATTGGGCTCCGATCTGCCCTGACGTTTGGAGGGTTGAGCTCATTTTTCTTGATGTCAGGCCTTGTCCCCTCTGATGAATCCTGGGGCCTGAGGCCTGGGTGGATTGGCTTGCACGCCGGCTACAGGCAGGTGATTGATGACTGGAGCAGTAGTCTTCAGCTTTGCTCTGATTTCCCCCGACCAGCCTCTCTGACAGCCCCAATCACCAGACGGACATCTGAATCGGGCCCTCCACCATCCGCGCCACAACCACTGGCAGATCTCACAGCTTCACAGCTTAAACTGACTGTACCGCTCTACGTTTAGAAAATCTAAGCTAGAAATGCCTGTGCGATGAAAAACAACTGCACCTTTGGAAGGTTGTGGTATATTATACCCACACAGACATGAAATAACAATAAGCTGGCTGTTTTCCACATTCGACTGCAATTAAGACGGATTGTGTAGCATATCTGGGGTCCCATTCAGAATGGCTTCCCTCAGCATCCTTATGGCCGCGGAAAGCAGTGAGCCAACGCCTCACTTCACAGCCTAGTTTGAAGCCCCTGCATCAGCTATTTGGATGAATGCTCGCCTTGGAACACACACAGGTGGTGTATTGCCTCCTCAATTAGCACCTTGTCCAAATCCCCCCATGTCCCATTCCCTCCCACAGTACGGGTGTGAAATTTAAAATCCTCTACCAGCGTGATTGCTCTTCTCTGCTGAGGTAGCATAATGACAATCACCCCAATGGCCCAGGATAGCAGAACTACAATATAGGGATGTTTACAGGGGGAAGAACCACGAGCCAAAACTCAGCAAGGAGCGCAGACAGGACAGAGATTTTAACAATGGAATTAGAAGTGTCTTACTGCGACTCTCAGATGAGTCATCAGGTTTGCTCCGCCACGCTTCTCTGAGCCAGTCCTGACCGTCTGTTTGTTCCATGAAAGGATCCCTCATTCCCTTCCACTCTTTTCAGACTTCTCCTACCTCTCTGTGTCCCACAGCAGCTTGCCAGGCTGAGCAAAGTTGCGCCTGGCAATTACTGCCCACCCACCTGGGAGCGGGGTTAAACGTCTGGTTGGTTTGAGGAGGTGTGATTGGCTGCAGCTGTCCCTGCTGATGGATGGCTTTTTGGGCACCTGTCTCAGTGGAAGGAGTAGCAGATGATGGAAGGTGGGGTGAGATTTCTATTTTGGATGTTTTCTTTTAGAAAGGTACTTTTGTGTTTTTATTCAAACCTGGAGACGCTGTTACTGACTTGTTTCCTTCTTTCAGTCTTCAGATCTGTTTGGCTTTGTCTCTGGAGGATAAAAACAGCACATTTGATTGCTCAATTCATAATAGAGAAGTTACAGTATAATAACTCTTCTTACATATAATCACTAAGCCCCAATGTTTTCCTAATTAAGTTTCTGTGAACGACTGTGGATGTACAGAACGCAGGAATGTGACACCAGAGACAAGCGTTCACATCTGCGTCCCATGTGTGATTAGATTTAGACAACAAAAGCATCAGTGCTTCAGATCAGTGTGGATGTTTTTTTTCTGTATTAAACCAGGACTTTCTTAACCTTAAACAAAGAGAAGCCAGTGCCTAACATAACCTTTTGAAAGGAAGAAGGAAAAAAAGGAAGAAATATGTTGTCATTAAACATTTTACTGACACATTCGGTATAAACATTTTTGTGACTTGCTAAATATGTAAATTAACTCTTTTTTGAGAGAGAGAGAGAGAGAGAGAGAGAGAGATTAGCACTTTACAGCTACTCTTGTAATGACAACCAGACATTTTCATTTACTTACAACTTTGTAAATGGAAATGAAGCAGGTGAATCTTTTTCTGTGTTGGCAAACATCATATAACATTACAACAACAGAGCATGTACTATTTGTGTGTGTGTGTGTGTGTGTGTGTGTGTGTGTGTGTGTGTGTGTGTGTGTGTCCCGAACCATATGGATTATCTCATCTCTTCTGTGAACCCGATTTGGCCAGTACCTTCCCTCGCCCAGGTGAAGCCATTAATTCCTCCGCTGACACCTCCACTTATTCACCTTCAGATTCTTACGCAGCCCAGCCAAACATTTGTCACGTTGTTAGCATTTTTCTGACAGCCCACAGGAAGCGCAAGGCTCCTGTTTCCGGGCCCCTGGACCCCTGGGCTGCCGTGCAGAGTAGCAAATATTATTAAATCACAACCTGCAGCCAGACGAAGATGAGAAATAGGAGAAGGAGGAGAGGGGGAGGGAGGGAGGGAAGAAATGCTCTATTCCAGCCAAGCCCAGACACATTACTATGGCAGTCTTCCCAGTGTCCTGCCCATCAGAGCCCAATCAAATATTCTACTACATTATTCTCCAATTTCTGCCCCCTATCAGCCTCGGGGGCCCAGGGGCCTCGCTAGCACCGTCAGCTGAGAAAATGTTTCCTCTGCAGCCATCTGTGGTGATGGGAGGACATATTGGAAATCAAAGCAGGAACAGGAGGAGGGTGCAGAGGGCAGGTCCCCCGGCTCTGGACAGGCTCCTCTCTGGCCAGGAATTACCGCTCTATGGAAGGAAGGAGTACGGAGAGGCGAGCTTGTACACTGCATACACACACATCGCATACTGTACATACAGTACATGTGTCGATGCATATGGGTAAACCTTATGCATACAAGAGTAGAAATACAAGCCAGCACATTTTTCTTGCTTATTTATTTTTGCAATTTGAATTATGTGGTGTCATTACATTCCCAGAATCCCAATTTCCATAATTTGAAAATGGAGATAGAGATAGAAACACTGGGACTACAGTAGCTACACACTGACACACACATTCACACCACACACAATATAAACTTTCAGAAATCCAGACCAGGATCAGCAGAGACAAGTATCTTCAAGCTGAGGAATCAGACAGCGGTGGAGAGACAGAGGAATAAGAACGAGAACAAAACTGTGAGCAAAAGGCAAGGTCAGAAAAATAAACACTGCAAAACTGAAAAGTAAGAAAAACACTGACGGAGGGTGCCAAGACGTGAGAAAAGATACTCTTGAAAAGGCTGTAAAGACTGGCGAGGACACCCAGTGAGGACTCTCGCCAGCTAATCCGTCCTCTGGTCCTCTGCACAGGCTGCCCACTGCTTCCCTCTGAGCGGGGTTTACCAAGCACTCTGTAATCTTCCCCCAAAAAATCCCCCTTCAGGAGACACTTCCTAAGGCCTCGACTCCTATCTCTGCAATACAGTTGGTCGGCGTCGTGGTCCCGGCTTAGAGGCACAGCTGCCGAGATTCTGGCTGCACGCTGGATAAAATTAGAGGTGTCATTCACAGCAGAAAGAGACAGAATTTGTAAATCCGGCATCAGCAGGCAGCCCACTTCTAATAAGTTAATTCAATAAAGGTCTATATACGTATTTGTCGATCTGAGAATAGGTTGGTGTGAAAACTTGAGCTGCTTGTTGCAAATGGTCACATGTCAACATTTCCCTGAAGACAGCCTGTGGTAAAAACAAGAGAAGAGACAGCAGGAATTTGGCTCAGTGATTGGATGAGGAAGAAGAAAACATGTCAGGCACTTTGAGCAGAGGGAGTGTGAGGTGTGGTAGCCTTTCTCACCTCTGGAGCAAACACCGCCACTTCAGTCCTCCCCCTCCTGCCCCTCACTGCGCTGTCTCTCTTGCTCTAGTTGCTGCCAGTGGATAGTAGGCAATCACATGACCTGCCCAGCAGCTTTATGAATTATGCAGCCTGAACAAACATACAAGCCACCGGGTCACTCGAGGAGAAGGCTGTTGTCCTTTTTTTTTTCATAATCCTGCAGGTTTCATTTTGAGCTTTGGAAGGAGATAGATTGAACGGATGAAAGAGTGAAAGGAGGAGAAGTTGAAAAACAGGCAGACAGGGGGCAAGAGATCAGCTTACGGTCCACTGTGTCCTCTCTTCATCCAAAATTTTTGTGCACACACATACACAAACACACCATGCCCCCCCAACACTCAGCACCACCTCCCAGCTGCCCAGCAGGAGACCAGTGGTGATCTCAGAGAACTGTGACAGGACAGCAGGGGCCCCGAGGTGGGGGGTCAGAGGGACAACAAAGGTTAGTGTATGGCGTGGCATGATGAGAGAGAGTGTGTGTGTGTGTGTGTGTGTGGAGAGAGTGTGCTGTGTAGCCACTGTGTCCATTAACAGTGGCCAGGCCTGAAGATCAAGCCAAGGGCACTCCAGCCAGCCACTCCTCTAGCCAGCCTTGTCTCTGGTGGCTCAGTGTGTGTGTGTGTGTGTGTGTATTGTAGCACATAGATCTATGTCTGTATCTATCTATCTATTTATGTGTGTGTGTGTGTGCGTGTGACTCACCTATGACCGGTTCTGCTTGCTCGGAGGCAGCTCTTTGTCTTTGTGCTGACAGGGTGAAGATGATCGAACGCTCCTCCTCCAGTTTTACGCCACAGAGACCGAGAGCTTTTACACAAAGAACAAGTTTTACACTACAGTGTGTCCTGGAGCCTAACTCTGTTCCTACATATCATCACTTGTAACATATTAATTTCCAAATGTAATGGAAAAAAGCAAAATGTAAATATAGCCTGCTACTGTCAAACAATAGAAATCTACTGTAGCTGTTTCTTATCTGGGTGAGAGATTCTCCCAGCTCAGAGGGATTATATTAGACTATGGTTACTTTTATTCATCAGAAATCCAAACCATATCTATGTCTGTGAGACTTCATGCTTCAACACTTTATCACCCTTTTCTTTTGCTGAGATAAGTCTAAATGGGACATTTTAAATGAAAGAAAGTATGACTGGTGTGTGTGCTTGAGCAGGAGTGAAAGAACGCATTTAATGACTGTGTTACTGGCTGTCTGTAGTCATGTAGAATTATATATATATATATATATTTCTACATAATCTTTATTTGGTTTGTTTTATATTTGATAAGAAGTAATTTTCTGTGTGCTCCTTGCTGTCCGAGCAAATCGGCTGTTCACTGTGTGATTTGTCTTAATGAAGTAAATTAGTGTTCATGTTTAGAGTGGTGTCTTTTCAGTGTGATGTGGAAACCGGCCTCTAGTGCACATACACTGATAACAGACTTCTCTGTAACATAGGAGGAATGAAAAATATTTGTATATTCATGGATTCTATTTTTTTCAAGGAGGAGGAGGATGAAATATCATTTTAAGAATTTTTAACTTGGTAATTGACCATATTTGTGGAAAAAAACATATCGGACACAAATTATTATTCAAAGCATGTTTTTATATATTGCTAAACATGTCTGGAGGGGGTCTGTAACAATGTGGCCAAAGCAGTCTTATGGATTTATTTATAATAAAGGCTGATACAAGTCTATAGCTGAAAAAATTAATAGATTGGTCGATTGAGGGAAAATTAATCAACCACACTTTTGATTATCACTTAATCATTTAAGTCATTTTCCCCAAACATTCCATTGTCTTTTATTCCAGCTTCTAAATTTTGAGTATTTCCTGCTTTTCTTTCTTCTTATCTACAAAAAATATCTTGTTTGGAGGTTCTGGTTTTGGAATTTGTAATATGAAGATGAAACCTTGGATTGTAGTAAATTCTAATGGGTATTTTCTTCTATTTTCTGAAATTTTACAGATCAAAAAATGAATTGATTAATCAAGAAAATAATCTGCAGATTAATCGATAATGAAAATAATAGTTGCAGCCTTACATAAGTCAATAAAATTTCACAAAGACTGACTGAAGCACTAGACTAGCTTTGTTCTTAGCAGAAGCAGGAGATGACGGCAGGCAGCAGACTGCAGTGTTTGTCCCCCTCTCTCATAATATCATACTTCTAAGGCTGTTGATACCATTATGTTGACAAGTGTGTGCTGAAATATGGAGTTTGGCTTGGGTCCCTGGAGAACATGTGCTGTTGGAATGATTAGTAAAGCATGTAACCAGCCTGCATCTTGTTGAGCCAGAAAGACAGGGAACATATGCATGTGTGCTGGGCCTTGTAATCAACACATGGGATGCAATGCTGCCGTTACTGCCAAGGAATGAAGGCACTACTTCTCTCTGTGGTTTGAAGGAAATAAGGTAAACCACAACACAAGTATAGCCATATTACACACACGCACACACACAAACATACTCAGATATAGAAGCCAAGAAGCAATAAAAAACAAAGTTCATGGCTCCTTCTCCACTGAAAGAGATCAACAAAATCACATTAACAGTGTGTGAACAGCTGGGATTCAGTTTTTACAACCACACACACACAGCCACACACACACACACACACACACACACACACACCAATACACAGAGACACTCACATAAAAAACAAATCCAAACAGTTGTCATTTGAATACCACTGACCTAAACAGCATTATGAAGCTGACAGAGGCTAATTAATTTCATTGGCAACTCCATTTTCCCTCTCTCTCTCTCTCTCTCTCTGTCTGTCTGTCTCTCTCTCTCTCTCTCTCTCTCTCTCTCTCTCTCTCTCTCTCTCTGCCCCTCTGTTAAGCCTTCGGTGTGTAAGATGTCATCAGTATTCGTCTGTGGTCGTCAGTAAACTGAGAGAGCGGTGTGACAGTGACCCTCTGGGTGCACACAGAACCCACCCCCTCCTCACTCTGCCTGCCGTCACTCCCGTCCCGCCAAAGGCTGCCTGTAATTAAGGAGGAGGGTGTATGTGTGTGTGCATCTATCAGTGGAGCAATACAATGAGTGAGAATTATGGAAAAAAATAAAATAGAAAATCCATGTCTTTTTTTACAGCCTATATGGAAATATTAAGGCCACAGTATTCAATATTTTTCTTATTGTCAAATAATATGAAAAGACCAAAACCAATATTATATAACTTATTCTGCATGTACTCTGTCAGCAACGTGAAGTTTTTCCTGGTTGTTCTGATTTACATTACAGTACAGGATAGCCTGCCCTTTATTTAGTGAAGTGGAAACTAAGGGTGTGGAAGACAGGTTGTTGGATGGGTGTGCAGTGCATCTGACTTTTATTGCTTTTTTTCTTTACTGTAACCACAATTTTTCCCTAACCGTGAAGACAAAACATGTAACCTCCCCGCATTAAAATGTCTTAAAATGACTAGACCTATGTTATATATTTTGTTGAGTCATGTATTTACATTATCCCTGTGTGCTGATATCTTGCTCAATTCCTATCTTGATAGGTAATAGAAAAAGAATGGTGAGCCTGTTAAAAAAAGAGGAAGCACTCAACAGGTTCTGCAAATTTATCAAATTTAGCATCACTTCCTTGTCAGCCACAGCCTGTCACAAAAAATTGCTCAGATAATGCTTGTAAAACAATAAATCTAGCTTTATTAAACGTCAAGTCCTTGGCTGGAAAAACATTTTTAATCAATGATTTTATTGTCAAGCACATTCTCGATTTTATGTTTTTAACTGAAACTTAGTTAGACCAAGATAACAGTGCAGTTGTTCTCATCGAGTCAACCCCTCCCAACTTCTGTTTTATGAGTGAAGCTAGAGTGCATAAGAAAGCAGGTGGAGTTGCCATTTTATTTAATGATTCCCTCCAATGCAAGCAGATATCTTATGGAAATTTTGCCTCTTTTGAATATGTGACTCTTCAACTGAACTCCTCTTCTTGAGCTATGTTACTAAATAACTACAGGCCACCAAAATACTGTGCAACCTTTTTTGATGACTTTACTGAACTGCTGTCTGTAATTTGTAGTTATTGTTGGTGATTTTAACATTCATGTTGACAACCCCCAGGACAAAGAGGCTAAAGAACTGTGTTCTTGATAACTATGGACTGACTCATGTGACAGAGCCCACGCACAACAAGGGGCACAATCTAGACACAATCATCTCCAAGAGTCTGATCATTTCTAAGGTTGTGGTGACTGATGTTGCTCTCTCTGATCATTCCTGTGTTTTCTTTGAGAGTGCTATCTCTGTGCACACAAATGTTCAAGCAGAGGTAATCACAAAATGGTATATCACTGAAAACACCAGTTGTTATAATACTTGAAGGTCATCTCAGGTAAGAAAAGATCTCCATGGAGAAATGCCATGTTGGTCAAAACAGAAAAAAGTGTGTTGAAAAGCTGAATGCAGGTGGCCAAAAACAAATCTCCAGGTTCATTATGACATCTATAAAGAGAGACTTTGCATTTATAATTTGGAACTGAGAAATGCAAGGCGGTCCTTCTTCTCTGAAAGTATTGCCAAAAACAATAATAATGTACGTGCCCTGTTTGCTACTGTTGAAAGGCTAACAAACCCTCCTGTGTCAGTAGCCCTTAAACTTCTATCCAACAGAGCCTGCAATGAATTTGCCTCCTTCTTCACTGACAAAATTCAGTAAATTAGACAAGCAGTCAGTGCCTCCATACCAGGTACAGGATGTGTGTTGTCCCAGTGTCCACTTAAAATCAGTTCAAATACTATGACACAATTTTATCCAATCAACCATAAAAACCTGGAGGATATTATACAACATTTGAAATCCTCCTCCTGCTGCCTTGATATTCTGCCTACAGGCTTTTTCAAAAATGTTTCTGATTGGAGGGCCTCAAATCTTCTGCAAATTGTCAACATGTCTCCTCTCTCAGGTGTCTTCCCACAGGCCCTAAAAACTGCCCTCATCAAGCCACTCTTAAAAAAGAACAATCTATACACCTCACTAATCAACAATTGTAGGCCCATATAAAACCTCCCATTTTTAAGTAAAATCACTGAAAAAGCTGTTTTCAACAGCTGAACAACTTCTAGGCTCTAAACAACCATTTTGATGTCTTCTGGTCAGGATTTTGACCACACCACATTACTTACTGCTGTTGTTAAGGTCTTCAATGTCATCCACTTAAACACAGACAATGGCAGAATTTCAGTATTAGTATTACTGGATCTCAGTGCTGCATTCAACATGGTCGACCACAACATATTACTAGACTGACTGGAAAACTGGGTGGGACTTTCTGGTACATTACTAAATTGGTTTGAATCTTACTTAAAGGACAGGGACTACTTTGTGTCTATAGGTAATTACACGTCTGAGCAGACAGCAATGACCTGTGGAGTTCCCCAAGGCTCCATTCTGGCGCCTCTTCTGATCAACATCTACATGCTTCTACTGGCTCAGATTATGGAAAACAACAAAATATGTTACTATAATTATGCAGATACCCAAATTTACGTAACTATACCACCAGAGGACTATGGTCCAATACAAACACTGAATAAGTGCATTGAACAAATCAACAATTGAATGTGCCAGATTTTTCTTCAGTTAAACAAAGACAAAACTGAAGTAATTGTTTTGAACTCGAGGAGGAAAGATTAAAAGTCAGCGCTCAGTTTCAATCGGATGTTAAAAACCACAAACCAAGGCAAAGATCTTGGTGTAGTCACACTCAGACCTGAATTTCAACAGCCACATTAACAAAATTACAAAATCAGTCTTCTATCACCTTAAGAATATATCAATATTTTAAGGACTTATGTGTCAGCAGGATTTGGAAGAACCTGTCCATGCATTTATGACTACTGTAACAGTGTCTTTACAGGTGTCCCTAAAAAATTGATCAGAACGCTGCAGCTCAAGTCCTCACTAAGACCAAAACAGTCGATCACATCACTCCAGTTCTCAGATCTTTACACTGGCTTCCTGTCTGACAAAGAATTGATTTTAAAATACTGCTGTTGGTTTATAAAGCACTGAATGGTTTAGGACCAAAATACATTTCTGATCTGCTGCTACATTATGAACTATCCAGACCTCTCAGGTTGTCTGGAACAGGTCTGCTCTCTGTTCTCAGAGTCAAAACTAAACATGGAGAAGCAGTGCTTAGTTTTTGTGCACTACATACCTGAACAAACCCCCAGCAAACTGCAGGTCTGCTGCAACTCTCACTCTTTTTAAATCAAGGCTGAAGACTTCTCTCTTTGCCACTGCCTTTTAATAAATTAAACAATTATTCATTTCTTACACTACACTGTAACTTCTATTCTTGTATTTCATCAGTCTTGTATTTAAATATCCTTTATGGTGTGTTTCTTCTGCACTTTATCTCGATGCTTTTAATGTTTTATGTAAAGCACCTTGAATTGCCTTGTTGCAGAAATGTGCTATATAAATAAACTTGCCTTGCCTTGCCTTGCCTAGTTTATTTGCTGTGATCAGGATTTTTCCTTAAAGGGGACATATCATGCTTTTTGTGTTTTTCTTTTCTTTTTATACTGTTATGATGTTGGATTTCTATGTTATGTCAAAGTTCCAAAACATGAGGTGAACATATGTAAAAATGTTTCCCGAAAGAAACAGCTGTCTGTTCCATAGTCTTTGGTGCCAAAGTTGTTCCATGGATTGTTTGCGTTGTCCACTTGCATATTTTAGATTTGATTTTGGCTCAAACATGTACGAATGTATTTGAGAAGTTGACATTTTGACTAAAGAATGGGAAAAAGACACAAAATCTGACTGTTCTCCCAAGCCACTGGAAGTCTGCTGAAGGGCAGCTTCCAGGAGCTAGCCAATCAGATCAAAGTGGGGGTCTTAAAGAGACAGGAGCCAAGACGGCCTGTTTCAGTCAGAGGCTGAACTGAGGGGCTGCTTAAAGGGCCAGTATAAGATAAATAAGGTTTTTTTAACAGTAAATCATGCAAAGTTATTCCAGTAGAGCCCCAGAATAAAAATTATAGACCTGGAAATGTGCATAATATGTCCCCTTTAACATTAACCATATTGTAGTTGCCATGCACAAATATTTGTACAGAATATTGTGGGAGAAAAAATCAAACAATGCTTTTATTGAATGTAATCCAAGGTTTTTAGATTTATCATCAAAACTCACTAGTGCACCAAATAATACAAATAGTACCCATCAAATATAACTATTTAATCTTTTTTCAATAAACTTTGCTAAAGAAAGAGAGTATTTGCTGTTTTACAAAATCTGAGGGTAATTTTGTTTTTTTCATGGGATGTGTTGACAATAAGAAAAATACAGAATAACTGCAGCTTTATCTTTTAATTAAAGGCCAATACAGTAAACCATTGTATTGGCAATAATAATAATTTCAACACTAACTCTGCATCTAACTTTGTACAGTATACATACAGAAAAGTGAATCAGCCTACAGTTTATTGCCCAAATATTCTATCATATAACAATATAGTGAGACCTCTGCTTAGCCATAATTCATAATAGCAGCCTGCAGCATGCTGAGTATGCATGTTCATTGTATATTAACCAGAGTAAACAAAGGTTAAGTATCTGTCAGAGGTGAGCTGAGAGCATCTTTTATTCACATATTTCCCTCTCTGTCTCTTAACTCTGTATCCCTGATGTGGGAGTCAGGTGAGGTAAGAGAGGAAGATGATGGGCTTCCCTTCCTGCAAACACCCTCATCAGTGCGTTGCATCGATTGCATTAGTATCTACTCCTCAGCGATCAATGACTCACTGTGCCGTCCTGAGCTGTGCTCAAGATGCAGGATTTCACCACACATCAACACATCAACACATCAACATCATCTCTTTGGCTTCTCATCTGTCTCACTGCTGCGCCATCATATCTGACTGTTTTCTCTTTCTTTCTCTGAATATGACCTGTAATGAATGTGTACATAACATTTGTACAGAAAGCAACAAAAGTAATTCCTTTGATAATTCAAATAATATCTAGATTTATATTTACTTTCTGGCCTTTTTTTCTGTGCAGTCTTCATTCATCTTCATTATACAGGGAAAAGATCAGAAATTATTATTTGACCCTCAACTGAGAGATGATTCCTTTGTCTCTCTCATGCTGTGACAGGGAGCCAGGTGTTAGATGAAATAGAGGAGATGAGCTCAGTGGAAAGACCCATTAGAAGCCAGCAGTGGAGGTTCAATTGAGCAAATAGAAACACTGTTATCGTCTCGGTTTCCCATTGCCAACTGAATGCAATCCTATCAAAGGATAAATAGGAACATGCAAACACATGCACTCACATACTGTACAGGTATGGGGATGTCATCAGTAAATTAGCGTGGCTCAGTTGCAAGAATCCCAGAATATAACATTATTATGCTGAATTTTCTTTTTTTTTATTTAGATGTTAAATGACGTAAAAATGACTGAAATCTTTGCTCAAAAGATTTTCCCTAAAAATTACCTCTTCCTTAAGTTACTACAGACAATGTGTTCTATCTGTCCTGTTAACCATCACTTGTAAAATCACCATCCATAACAATCCTCACCTGCAGGTTACTGTAAATCATTTTTATCATGACCTCCTTTTGCTCTGTATCTCTAGCACCAACACAATACTTACTGGACCGTACTGTATGCTTTCTCTCCTCCTCCTCCTCTTCCTTTATCTGTCGACTTACTGTCACTGTCCCGCTCACCTTCTGGCGCTGGCATGTGTGCCGAAATCCTCAGAGCAACCTCACCCCTCCCTAACTCCCTCAAATTTATTAATATGATTTACATAAAGTTAAAGTTCTCCCGGCAGCCAAGGAGGCCGCTCTAAAATAAGCTGTGGTGGTGACAGAGCCAATGTGTTATGTGTGTCATAGGCCCAGGGGGCTCTGGGGGCTGCTGGGTTGGGAACGTGGAGGGTCCCCAGGGGCCCGCTGGCCTGGAAATGACACAGAGTGAGAGAAGAGCCCCCCATACCCCAGAATCAGTCATCTCATCTGCAGGGGAGAGGAGGAAGGACAAAGACGCATCACCCCACCGCCGGGCACACACACACACACTCACCATGGGAGATGCACGCACGCTCTATCTCACACACAGGCGCACACACACACACACACACACACACACACACACCAGAATGTAATATTTTATGTGTGATTTTTAAATATGGTTTTAGAGAAGGATTATGCTGGGGATGATGTGGGCCGATTATGGTTTCAGGACATTACGGGCACTTTATCTCTTCGGAGATGCCCAACACAGGAGTGTATTTATTCACACAGCACACTGATTTGCAAAAAAGATGTCACATTTTCAGCTTTTAAAGGGTCAGTTCAGCCAAATTATAAAATGTTTTTCACTTACATTGTGATTCAGGAGTGCCTTGGTAGCTGAATGGTTACTGTGCATGCCATATAACTGCAATGTTCCTGGTTTGATGAGACCTTCGTTGCATGTCACACCCATCTCTCTCCCCTTGTTCCCTGTCTGTCATTTCACTATCCAATAAAAAAAAATCCAAGGCAAAAATAATAAGGTTTTTGGATATTTGTGCAGGTTGGGATTTCTGCCTCCACCTCAACACAATGAGGTGTTTTGCATGCTGTATTTTTTTCATACATGTATATGAGTCAAAGGCTCAGAATCCTGTTTCAGTCACCACCGCACTGACACAAGAATGCAACAAATCAATTGTTAACATGGCCGGATAATCACCACATCTGCCCGTGATGGGCTGAAAATAGCAGTGTGCGGTGTAGCTTACCTACCACAAGGTCAATATCTGCCTCCACCTGATGACAGTCAACTGATCTCAAACTACACTGACAGCTTTTTGATGGGATGATTTTTGAGAAACCGCCATCAAAGCCCTAGAGGTTTGGGCCAATAGCACACGAGAAATACAATCCAGTGTCAAATGGGACAGTGGAGGTTTAAAAAGAAAAAGACCAAATCCCCCTAAAGGGACACGTAGCACTCCAAGCTGTCTAAAGGGAACTGAAACATGCGAAAATCAGCTGTGAAAAGTGTTTTGTGACAACCTACCATAAGCAGAAGGTCTTTTTTCGAGGCGCAATAAGTATGACTGCTAGAAATAAGTCAGCATGGCCTGTGTTACTCCTTTTCATTACCCTGCACAGCTGTGAAATTAGCCCAGTGTGTTTCCTCCAAGCTGCATGACGATGAAAAGGCAAAATGTCAACACCTAGTTTTCCCTGCAAATATTTAAGGAAACTGTGACTAAAGAGGACGTCCTCCGAGAGAGAAAGAAATACAGAGAGGGGGAATTAGCTGAAACATTCATGTAACATTTTCCCTGATGCTTCATCTTAATTACTGCCGTGCAAGCCATGCAAATCCGATTGGCCGTTTATGCCAGGAAATTCATAACCACAGTGCGATATTAATTACTCCGGTAGGATTCGTGCTGTATTTGATATGCACAAGGCATCGTGGCCATTACCAGACTTGTGTTTCAGCCTCAGCCCTGCATGTCAGCGGTAATCAAATCTAAACGATGACAACAACACATTCGCCAATCAATATAAGATGGGAGGGATCTTTTGATAGCGGAATTTTAATCTCTTTTCTCTCATGTGTGTGTCTTAATCTGTGTCAATATCCTGTTAGCATCTCTTACACACAACTCTATTAATTTCTCTCTAACATGGCTCATTGGATTTCCTCATGTAAAGAGCGTCTTTTATGTTCCATTGTTCGTAAAACCATTAGATTAAGTGGAGTCAAATGCAATCACAGCATGGTTGCTCAGCGAGAGCTAAGTATCTGCAGTGTTTGAGGAAAGTATGGGACAGAAAACGTAGATGCTCTTCTCTGATTATCCCATAATGTATACCCAGTATTCAGGTACTACTGCTAAAGCATGATCCAGAGAGACAGATTTAAAGAGAGTTAGATGGAAAGAGTAAGAAAACAGAATGAGACAGTAAAGAAATTAAGAATGAAGGCAGGATGATAGACAGAAAGATAACTGGCCTTTAACTTCATCAATGGAGCAACACTGACCTCTGCTGGTGTCCACGGCTTACTCGTCTGTTCATGTCAGTGATTCTCAAACTTTTTCATGTCAAGAACCCCTAAACGGACACGAATTAAGCCACAGTGCCCCATTTGGTAGGATTTTGTCCCAGAGTCCCCCATCTGATAACCCTGCTTTTAGATGTTTTATTACAGAAAGTGTATGAAACGCATGACCAACATAGTCATACATTGTATCATTGCGTTACTTATGGATGGAATTATAGTAAAAAATAAATTATTTCCCTTTTTGCTGGGGACCCCTTGGAACCCCCTCAAGGACCCCTTGGGGCTCCCGGACCCCACTTTGAGAACCAATGGTTTATGTCACACACTTAACTCCCTGCCAGTGTTAAAATTGCTTTCTTAAATCATCTGCAATGTGAGTGAAAGGGAACATAGATCAAGCAAGCTGAGGACTAGAAATAATAAGAAAAAAACACAAAGCACTGTGCCAATTACCAACTCAGGTTCTACATTGCTCTTATAAAAATGTAATCAATCATGAGTTCCAGCATAGGCTACCCACAATGCAGCCCACAGTTTAACACCCCACCACTAGAGAAAAAGGTCACCAGGGAAGAGGTAACAGTGCACTCCTGTTGATAACCTAGCCACTGAATGTGCACATCTTTCAGTGATCTTGGAAATGAGAGATACAGAGAGAAGATGATAGGCAGGATTTCACTCTCATCCATATCCATAAAACCATTCATCTTTCCCTTCAGGACCCCCTGGCAAGACTCCATTCTCCTCTAAAAGCTTTCAGACGGGCACTGAGGATGCCACCTCAAGCTGATAGCAGTTGGAGCATGTTGGGGAGGAGGGGGTGAAGAGAGGGGTTGCCCCAGGGGTCCTCACAAGCCCAGACTTGCTCATTAATATCTCCCGGCTTTGTGGGGGGCAACGGACAAGATAGTGTTGACACTCACGTTGATGTAAAGGCACGTATGATGTCATGATATACTCTCATACCGACTAGTTATTTATCCATGCACACATATGAATGCTTAAATATGCACATAAATGTAGATACAAGATCCACACACCTTCTGTTTTTCACCCCTCTGTTTAATTTGACTATCCACACACTGTGTGTTTGTTCAACTTGACGCAGAAACGATAAAAAAAAAATTTGCATCATGCGCAAACAGCTATCAGACACCATTTCAAAACACCCTCTGCGTGTCTGTGTGTGTGTGTTCCTGTCTCACAGTCATCCTCTGCCTCAGCTAATGATGTACTGGCACGCATGATGTAGCTGCGTAGCCATTCACAGGGCTGGCATGTGTTAATGGCCCTGGCACCCCACGCCCACAGTAAAGTGATACATCCAACTGGCTTAGTGGCGCACACAGTCAGGACTGAACAGATGCCACTCATTTCTGCTGGCCAAAGCGACCCAGCAATCAGCTGGCTAAGCACCTAAAAAATCTCAGCAAGCTAGTAATGAGAGGAATGAATGCTCTACTGGGTGACAACACAGCGTGGAGCCTCACCACAGTGGCCGCCTTTCTCTTTCCTACTTTCTGTTTGTCCTTTTTCTGCTCTTGCCAGTTTGGGGCTGATCCTTACTTAGCTGATATTTTGCTGACCCTCACTCAGTCTCTCCATTTCTTTCATTCTTTCTCTCTATCTCTGACCTCTTCCTCTTGCTCTTTTCTCATTTTTTCTCTCTCATTCCACCACTCGATCTCATTCACTTTTTCTGTCACACAAAACACTCCTTCAGTATTTTTTTTTCTTCCCTGCTATCTTCTTGCTGGGCAGCACTGATGTGTTTGTGTGTGTGTACATGCCTTCCTACATGCATATGTGTGTGTTTGGCTGTTAGCTGATGCACTCTATGACATATTGAGGTAATAAAAAGCTCCTCCGCAGGGATGGCTGTGGCCCACTAATTAAACACCTCCTATGCGACCTTATTGCAGGCGCCAGTTGCCATAGAACCAACTACGTCTTATGGGCCCTGCGTCAAACTCCATCTTCTCTCTCTGAATCATAGGAAAGAGGGAAAAAGGGGGAGAGGAAGAAGAGTTACAAGGTCATTACCTTAGAAAACCTAATTATATTGTACACAAAATAATCTCCTCACACAGAATGGAGGTATTGACTTGCACAACACAGACTTGACTTATTTTCACAGCTCTATAAAACTAGTCACTCTGACAAGTTTAGAACAATTTGCTCATGATGTGTTCACTTAAACAGCATCATTTTCAGATGGTAGGGCATTTCAGCTGTTGCCACCAACTCATCAGCAAAGAACAATTACTCATATAATGTTTGTGTAGCTATCTAATGCAGCACGTTCTTTTGAAAGTGTACTTAACTAATGAGATTATATTCATGGACATTCATTCAAGGACAGTACAGCAAGAAATGCAGCTCTCATATAATGACAGGTTTACCAAAGTTGAAACTGGTGTCACAAGCCTGGAATCAACCCTGTGTGATGACAGTGAAAGCAGCAGCTTTCTGAGATCTCTCCTGAATAGGTGTCAGTGACACCCGGACTATTACATGACAAAAGCAAGATAAAAGAAAATCAATATATAGAGGAAAAGAAAAAACAAGGGATGTTGTTTTACCCTCTAACATTAAGAATAATGTACTGGCTAAACCCAGAATCCAACAAAGTCATACTAAAGAACATCAGTTTCTCTTGCAGGGTTTTTTTTTTTTTGCCATATTATATCACAGCCAGAAGAAATGTTACAGCAAACTCCTTTCTGAGTTAGTTAACGAGAGACCGACTGTAGTGTCTCATTTGGTCTTTTATGCTTTTATGTTTATTCCTGATGAGAGACAAACTCTTTCCACTGCAACTTCAATAATTAGACGCAATGTAGCAGAGTATATGAGCAGAAGGGGAGCACGGTGGCTCAGCACAGCAAGGAGGTCCTGGTTTCGAACTCGACTCAGGCCTTTTTGTGTCAAATTTGCAGGTAAGGTAAGGTGTGAATGTGTTTGTCTGTCTTTGTTGACCATGCAGAGTGTTCCCCTGTCTTTCACCCAATGTGCAGCTACACAGAAGCAGAAGAAGAAAGATAAGGACGTGGATAGTAGTGCACATGTACACTACTATTTTCCATATGTTTCTATAATTGCAGATGTGGGTGTGAGCATGCTTCTCTACCAGCTTGGAGTAAACTCAACAAATAAACATAAAGCCAAGAGAGATTTGTGTGTGTGTGTGTGTGTGTGTGTGTGTGTGTGTGTGTGTGTGTGTGTGTGTGTGTGTGTGTGTGTGTGTGTGTGTGTGTGTGTGTTAGGGTCAGGATTGCTGAATGAAGGTGTCCTCTGATTTGGTCCGTTGTGGGGAGGGGTCAACGCGACAGACGACTCAGCACCTGTCAGCCGGTGAGTCCCACTCATCAGTCACCACCTCCATATGCTGCCCATTAAAATCAGACGTGTGGGCACTCGGCTGGCAAAGTCCACACACCTAGTGACCCTCTCCACATCTGTTGACAAAGCCTTAAACACATGCAGCACGGAGAAGGGGGAAAGGACAGTCGACAGGGGAAGGAAAGCAAAGAGGAACAGCGGCTACATTTACATGCACTGAGAATTCACGTTTCTCGTTGCTGAAGTAAACTGACTTTTAGTTCAAGGATCTAAACCTCATCACTCAGTCACTTCATACTACAATGCAAAACCTTAATATTTTTACTTTTGGCCGTCCACATCTGCAGAAATTCTCAGAGATTGTCAAGATAGAAAAGTATAATAGCCTTTAGGAAGTTGGCACAGATTACCACAGGGACTGCTGTTTCTTTCCCTTACTAGATGTAATTTACACTTACAGTCAAAGAGGGAGTGACAATGTCATGTTAAAGGGTCGGTTAAATTAAAAAGATGTTTTTTCACTCACCCCGAGTAGTAGTTTAGATTTTATTTGCTCAGGTTTTAAGATATCATTTTTGACATTTCTGTTTCCTTTCAAATTCAGTGAACGTGTTTGAAATTTGGTTTGGGGTGTCCACAGCATTAAAAGTATTACATTTGAAAAATGAGGTTTGTCCAGTACTTTAGTCTGACCAAATACCCTTAAAACTATTGACGTTCCCATTAGCTCCAGTTGTACTTTGTGTTTAGTGCTAAGTAGCAAATGTTAGCATGCTAAAATACTAAACAACGATGGTGAATATGATAAAGTTTATACACGCTAACCTCTGGCATGTTAGCATTGTCATTGTAAGCATGACAGCATGCTGATGTTTGCATTTAGCTCGAATTGCTGCTGTAAGTACAGCCGCAAAGAGCCACTAGCATGGCTATAGACTCTTAGTTCTGTTTAAGTGTAATTTTTCAATGTTGTGAGCACCATAAACAAAATTCCATTCACCTCCATTGTACTGGGGTGGAGGCAGCGATTGGCTGACTTTGACAAATAAAACCAGAACTTACAATGCAGGGCATGCATTGTAATTTGAGTGAACTAATTCTTTAACTGCTTTATTTGAAGCAATAACAAAAATACTCAGTTGTAAGGTATAAAAGATGTATGTAAGAAGTTTAACCTGATTTAGACCTTTACTGGAGAATGGCCAGTAGCCGGAGTAAGGTCATGCATATAAGTGTAGCCTGAGAGAGAAAGAGAGAGATCAAATGAGGGTGTTTGAGTTCAAAGTGGAAGAGAAATTCACTCTCTATTCCAATGACAGTGCTGGAATTTGATTTACGAGGTGTGTGTGCATACATGTGTATTTTAGTGTGTGAATGTGGGTATGTGTGTATGCGATTGCAAGAATATTTCTAAATATCTAACTGTGTGTTTGTGTGTGTGTGTGTGTGTGTGTGTGTGTAAAAGCAAGAGAGTGTGTGAGCGTGTTTGAGTGACGGTGTAAAAGAAATGCAGAGGGCATTCTCTTCAAACGGATGGTATTCAAAGAGCAGGGAGTTTCAAAAGGAGACAGCACTGAGGGCAGTCGGGTTTGAACTGTGTTTGTGGAAAGCCGTCTGCCTTTAAAAAAAAGAAAAAAAGGAATTCCTGAAGTGCATTCACTGGGTTTTCTTGGAGGAGGAGAGAATATTAGAAGAAATAAAGAGAAAGTGGTGGAGCCAGACATACAGGAAGAAAGAGAGTTTACTAACCGACCAGAGAGCAATAAGAGTGAAGAGGGAGTTGTGGACTGGAAGGCAAGAGAAAGAAAGACAGGGGGAGAGATAAAGAAAGAAAGAGAGAGAGAAAGAGCAGCACATTGAGGGAGAACATTGGCCCGGGGCGCTGCTACGTGCTGCGCCTTTTTCTCCCCTTTCTTCAGGAGACTCCGAGAGAAGGAGAGAAGAAGAGAGGAGACGAGAAAGAACAAAAACCCAATTTCCATCCGTCCCTATGGGAGCGCCGGAGCCGGCGGTGCCCCATATAGCTGCACCGATCTGACCTCGACGCTGCTGGAGTGATGGCTAGTGAATTACCATGTCAGTGGCCTGGTGCCCCATCATGCCAGCTCCCACACACACACATAATAAACACACTCCATCACCCATTCAGCCCAACCACACCGCCCAAAGAGAGCATATTAATTATAGATGTACGTTAAATTACTTTCATTACCTCCCCTGCTCAGTGGACGGGACAGAGACAGGGATGATGGATGCAAAGGAGTTCGCTATACCTCCCCAAGTGGTAAACGCCCCCTCTCTTACTTTCACTAACCCTTTTTCCCGCCCTTTTGTTCTTCATTTTGCACCAATTCCTAAACATTTTTGTGGCTTTCTTTCCCTGTTCTCTCTTTCCCATGCAAACATCCTTTATGCCCTCAAATTATACCAGCATGAACATTCAAAGCAGGGACCCTTTTTTCCAATTGCAACAAGCACCAGGCTAGAATGGCACCTTAGTGTGTTTTGTGGGAGAAAAGTGGGTGGAGTATTAGAGGTGAAGAACAAAAACAAACTCCTCATTGCTGAGGTAGTTAGAGGAATATTAAACTGAAAACCTATCTGTGATTATAAAATACTACTGTAGGCTTGAGAGTTGGTTCTAAAAAGTCTATATGTTTGAGGAAAGGAAAACTGAACATGGATCAACAGCAGAGAACAGATTATGATGCAGGAGAGGTTTGAGAAGTTTCTATGGAGCTTTTTCAGAACTGACTACAATAAATCCAATCTGTCCTCTGCAAAGGAACAAACTCTATACTTGTATTTCATACTCCAAAGACAGATTTTCGGTGGAGTATCCCTCTAAAGCAATAATTCAACATTTCTGAATCTGAAACTTAGCTCCTTTACTCGGGTTGGGAGAAGGCAGAGGAGAAAAGAAAGAGAACTGAAATATAAAGAGGGGCAACAGTCAACCACACATTTTAAGAATGTCATTTTCTGTCCTTGCCTTTGTGTATTCATTTGTGTGAGTTGCTTTGTATTCAAAAGGAAATCAGAAAAAAAGGACATGGTGTAACCTAACACAGTTGAGCTGTAATCTTGTGAAGAAGCAACTGAATGATCCAGTATGTCATCAGACACTCCAAAGGGCCTCTAGAGGGCAGATGGGCTGACTGTGAATGAATTAATGAACATGTCAGCAGGTTACCGTCTAGGTCTATTAGTCGCTGCTTTGAATCTAAAGATATTTATATACCTCAAATAGTTATTTACAGTAAAGTCAAAGTTTTGAAGTCTGATGTGTACATTTAAATACCTCTGAACATGTGACATTTCAAATGATGCTTTATGAAACCTACTATATAATCCCTTTTTGATTAATCTTTTGCATGAATGTTAATACTTACACTCCAGTGGGAATCACATGGTAGCTGACATCAACAAGTTCTAATGAAGATGTGACTAATGTGGAAATAGCACATCTAGTGTTATCTAGTATTATTCCTTAGTGTACTCCCTGAGCAAATAACAAAACATCACATATCCACTACAAACCTAAAGGCCACAGTGGGATGCTGTGTGTGTGTGTGTGTGTGTGTGTGTTTGTGTGTGTGTGTGTGTGCGCGCATTTGTCCTTGCTCCACTATGTTCTGTAAGTTTGATCTCACTCCGACGAGGGAAGCATTACATCGGTAGCCTGTGCTTGCTCAACACTCTGGGCCTATCTAATCTCTGCTGCTCTGAAACATCCCATTCAATTTCTTCTGTTGATAGATGCCAGTGCTCTTTGAGCCCTCTGGGAGCACATTCTTTCCTTTCCACTTGTCTGAAACTCTTCGCTTGTGTAAGACCAATCCAGATTCATCAGGTCAGCCCCGCTATTGTAAACAACCGAGATCTGATTCACAGATCCAAAGGTCAGGAGAAGGGCTGATAATCAACATCCTGACACAAGTCTCTCGTCCACATTCGCCCCATTTATGTAGGTAGATGCTGATGTACACAAAATCGCATTATGTTTGGCGCAAGCAGGCAGGATGTTTTCATGAAGAGTGATACTCAATTACAATGACGCACACCCAAGTTGGCTACTTGTTAAAAAAGAACTGACAGTTAACTGAGAGCTGTCAATTAGCGCTAGAACACAATACATTCTAATTGTCTTCATTAAGAGATGAGTGAGAAACATGCACTCAATCACAGCATCTCCTCCTGTTTATGAACTCACTTTTTCAATTTACAGACATGGATGCCATCAAACGGGCTTCATGCTATTTTGCAGCACAATCAGCAGACCACCTCTCAACCAAGCAGGCATGTGCCAATAAGACACTGAAGACCAAACTCCTAGCTGTCTGAACACCAAAGGAAGTCTCATATTAACCTCAAAGATTAAAAATAAGAGTATAAATGACTTATGAGCAGAATAACCACATTACATTGAAAAAAACTAGGAAAATACCACACAATAAAGCAAAATATCCAACCACCAAAGAAGATTTTTTTTTTCAGAATCCTTGATTTTTTTTTTTTCTCCTCTGTACCTTCCAACAAGCATTCCTAGTCACCCGACCACCACGAAGACCCTCTGGAGACCTAGAAGTCTTTTTTACCATTGAGCATTGAGGACAACAGTCATGAGGCTCAGCGAGAACACACATTGTGGTGAGGTCGAGCTGTAGAGGAGGGTCAGCAGGCCAGAGGGGAACAGGAGGTTAGAGGAAATATAATAATGACAAACAGATTGCCGGCTGCAGCGGTCATCGCCTCGTCTCTGGGGTACCTTTCCACCTTGTCATGTCCAAGACCTTGCATAATACTCGGGGACAGGAGACAGGGAAGAAGCATGTGTGTGTGTGTGTTTGCGCGTGCATTTCTAATTTATTGGCCCGCTGATTTGCTGATGTGTGTGAAGGCTGCATGCAGCTCAGAGCACTAGCCTGGAACTTCCAGGCCTTGCTTCATTAGGTGCTCACGCCCTTAAGCTGCTGACATTTCTAAACTTGTTTCCCAGTCTTCTAATTGTCGTGAAAAATTGGACACAGCCACCAACACTGAAAAGCTGCACGGTAGATCTTGATTCGACTACATTTCTCTTGTGCCTGAGTGTCATTTACCTCGCTGCTTGAAGATGTGAATATGGAATGCAAAAACATGCTTTCATTGGTCGTGATTCTGCAATAAGTGATGAAGGAAGAGACATCGGGCTATTCATTGTTCTCATTTGCAGGACAAAATCATCAAACACAACAAACAGATGTGTCTGTACTGGTGCAAGACAAATTTCTGATAGGAGAAAATACTTCCAAAATATAAAGGAATAGAAAGAAGAAGAATGAAATTCATATGAATTTTAATATGGTTGACAATTCAGTGTTATTCGTAGCAATAATAGTACATTGTATAACCCCATGTGTATGTATAAGATGTCTCAAGTAGAAATACAGCAATAACAATTAAACTTCTGTCATTCAAGTAAACTTAAGACTTTCATTAAATCCAGACACAGACTTCAAAAAGCTGCCATCACCTTCAAATATAAAGTTTATATTAGCCAGATTTAGAATAATGTGTGATTCATATTCTCTTTTTCACTCACTTGCACTCCGACAAACACATCCGCTACTCACATGCACAAATACACTAAAACACAGCATTAAACCAATTAACAGGGCATGCAAATCCATTCTCACACAAATAACAAATGTCACTGCTAAATGTCAGCACAAAATGATTACATATTACTGTAGCACACATATCAGTTTATGTGTCTCAGCATAAAAGTTCAAATCTAATAAACACTGACTAAAAACATACTATTATTATTTACTATAAGTCAGAGAATGATCATAAGTTGATATCACATTTCAGTTAAGACTGTATGTTCATTACAGACTTTAGTACTTAATTTAAAATGAATTAAACTAAAAAGGGTTTAAAACTTCTTTAACATTTCTGTGTTTTTACTGGCAGCTTCAGTATTTGATCTGTGAAACCTATTGCCAGTTTTATAATGTAAACAGTGCAAAATATCTCATGGCAGTCGAGAGATTATGCACATTACCACACGAACGATTAATATTTTCATAGGGAATGCCCTACAGAGCCCATGTTCGTTGTAATAAAGGAACACGTCACCCACTCATCCTTCAAATTACTACAGCAAACATTAAACTCTCAAATATTAAGACTGTGTGCCTTTCAGCATTGTCTGTGACTTTCTGAAAGGTGACAGAGCCAAAGTCAAGGTAATACAGTCATATCACATCACAGGTTTAAAGCAACATACACAGCAGTACTGAAGAGTATATGTAAGTAATTCATCCCTGTTCAGTGTGTCATCTGCAACACTTCCATGTATCCTAGGGGACAAAACACAAACTGGGTAGATGAATGAATGAACTGGGGCTACAACAAATACTTTTTTTATATAACTGATTAATTTGTCAGTTATTTCTTCTGTTAATTGATTCAACATTTCATCTATAAAGTCAGAAAAAAGTGAAAAATAACAGTCATAATTTTCCAGAGTCCATTGTGACATCTTAAAAGTGGTTGTTTGTTAAACCCACAGTCTAAAACCAAAATGTATTTAATCTACAATCATATAAAAGTGAGCAAAGCAGCACATTTCAGAGGTTGGAACTGGCAAATGTTTGGCATTTTCAGGAATAGCTTTGTTAGACTGTGTCTGTCGTTCCACCACACTGCGTTACCACCCATATACACCTACCATACACACATGTCGCTAACATGCAAACTTAGTAGAGAGGTGACATTTAATTTGGCCCTTGTGTTGAGTTTGCTCCATTGCTGCCATTAGAGGTCTGTTGCATCTCTGGCACTGAGATGCTCTCCTGGTCCTGGTTCTCTAAGTTTTGTGGGTTCTGCTGTCTGTCCTTTGCAGCCTTCTCTTTTTCCAGCATGTGATAGTTGTAGATGTTCATGACAAAGAGGAAGAGCCCACCAGTGACGATCACTGCGCCACACATGAGGTAAAGGTACTTGTAGTCATTAAAGATGTCCACCAGTGACCCTGCGTGGAGACAAGAGGGTGAACGGTTAAATAATGAACTTGTGAATAAAGATACTCACTCACCATACAAAGAAATTCAACTATTATATGACTTTTCCAACCAAGAGATGGTCAGTTCAACCCATTTTACACCATGTCATGTCTATATAAACAAAAACACACTTGACTGTTGTACACCATGACAACAAAACACAATATGTACCTGCATAGTATCTTCATTTGACCACTTGACAAGTTTGAAGGTGAAGAGCAAGACCGAACTCACATTTGGCTGTATGTGTGTATTTGAGAGAGTCAGAGCACAGGCCAATTTGAGCCATGTCGGAAATGACAGAGGGCCATTACACCCTTCCTGGCTCTCCCTGCATCTCTGGAAAGGCAATTTGGACGGCTGCTACCAAAACGAATCAGAAGAGAGACCCATACTCAGAGCCATAAATATCGAGCCCAAGTCTGCAGAAAAGTGACAAATGTGGTTTAGATCAGATTTAAGCCTGCGGGTTTTCAGAGTCTTAACCGCACCCCACCCCAACCCACCCCCCCCACCCCCTCGCCTCCAGACACGGATCGATTGGCAAGTGTCGCTATCTCTCTCACTCTCAGCATGTATGATGGCCTGTCTGCCTGTCCATCTCACTGTATTACAATCTCTCCTTTATACTATTTTGAGCCTTATTGAATCAGTGGTAGAGTGTTTCAACAGTTGGATTATTTGGAGCAGGAATATGTTCTCCTTATGGTCCAGAAAGTCCTTCTTTTCTTTTCCTGCCTTGAAAAAGTGATTTTTGATCTGTTTGTTCATTTTGTTTATTATCACAAAACTCAGGAGCTGCTTTTTAAAATTCAGAGTAAACTGATTTTCCTCCAAACTCCAAGAAATCTTTGGTTCTGACTTTTGTGACAGACTGGGAGGCCCATGTATTACACAGTATGTTTTTACAGGCTACGGTTACAGTATCTCAATTTATTAGAGCGGATGTTAAATTTAAGTGCACTTTCCGTGGTAGTTGTCCTTAATTACACCAATTACCATCTTTACGACGAATAATATGATAATGATGTTTGTGTGTGTGTGTGTGCGTGTACTTTACTGTACTGCACTAGGAGGGGTCACTTTGCATTTGGATCATTTTCAACCATCTCAATGCAGGCTGCATCATCTGATTGATAGCACTCATCTGGTGAGTGTACGCCAATGACCATCACCCTCATTAAGACAGTCCTTGATTGGCTAAGCAGTAATTAAGTCCATCTGGCATAGTCACCTCTTTTTTAATGTATTCACAGCTTAATTATGGCCCAGGTACAGGACTTTAATGACGAGAGTTTGAACTGAGTGTCATTAAACATCCAAAGCAAAAAGCTAATTACACCCACTTACCTCACTTCCACCTAATTGGATTGACCTGAAGGTTTTGGGGAGCAGTAACAAGCAGACGAGTTAGGGGAGCCATAAAGATTGTGCCCTCTGGAGGAGAATGTTAGATGTGCAGGGAGGCATTTGTTTACCCTGTTAAATAAGCACCCCAGAACAGGGTCGCACTAGACAAACTGGGGGGCCTATAAATTTCCACCTCATTAAAACTCAGATCGGAGGAAAAGTTTGTCAGTGGGGGTGATATGCATGGCTGATTAAGTCATGTACAGCTACAGCGCTTCTTCAACGTATTTGTCTAGGACACACTAAACAGATCTCTGTAAATGAACCTTAAAGTTGACATATAGACTGGTGCACAGTCTGAGCATTTCAATTTCCGTCCTTGCTCTGTGGTGGCAAAGTTACTCTTCATGCCATTCACTGAATTTAAATTCCAATTCTGTGGTGCACATTTGGACAGGGACTTTATGAGGTGCACTGTTATGGAGGGGGTGGAACCAACAACTGTGCATGTAATTAATGTAATGGCTGACATAATTCACCAGATGGGTTAAGTAGAAGCTGTTGGAAGTTCAGTGGTTCCACAAAATAAGTACATACTCATTTAAAAAGGCATCACAAACATAAAGGTTGGGAACCACTGATATAAACCTTCTTGTGTGCAATAAACCTTGATTGTTTTTTCCATATTTGACTCAGGGATCAATTCAAGAGGTTTTTTATGTTGTACAGATTGTAAAGCTATCTGAGGCATATTAGTGATTTTGGCTTACTTGATTAAACTTGCCTAATAAGTAGTAAGTTTCCTACTTATTGTGCCACACCTTCATTAACAAATCAAAATGCCATTCTATAATATCTACCGTTAACTTAGAATGTGTGAATAATCATCATTTAGGCTGCCAAATAGTCTCCACAAGGCCCTGCAAACTCTAGTGGCTCCTGACTTTTAAATTTAACAAAACAGAGGCCCCTTCTTTTGTTGTTTTCGCTATCAGTATGGACCTTTTAATAGCTGCTTTTTGTGTAGTTTGCTACACAGCATCTGTCCAGCACAGTGACAAATTTCTTTAAGATTATTTCACAACAAATTATCTCCCTCAGCAGTCAGCATTAACTCATCTACAGTACATGCTGGAGGCACTGGGAAGAAATTCTTTGCTGTTACTGGCTGAGATTTCAACTACAATGTCTAAATTCAAAGTGCTTTTATTCCACTGATGACAAATTGTGACTCAAAACAATTTTCCTCAGTGGCTCCTTTTTTAGAGCCAGTTACTGTCATTAGATCACATTCTGTTTTTACTAGATCAAGGGAAGAATGTTTTATAGTGGGCCTTTCAAAAGTGCACCAATCCTGAAAATGGCAAGGAAGCAGTGACTGTAAACAATATCCTTCTGATTACACAGTTATTTAGACCATGAAGGTAGCTGTCCAACACTTCAATCTAAAGCACCATCAGAGACAAAAGAATGCTGGAGATATAAGGCTTCAGATGACAATGTTTTTTATCCTTTTTGATGTGCTGGTAAGCAGAAATTCAGCCTGTGGGTTGATGCTGAATAAAAAATAAACTGAGTCTGACCCACTACAAAAATCCCCACTAACAGCATACTCACTTAATTTATGACACAATATTGTCTTAATTATTAACATCATCCATTGAATATTGAATACTTGAGATTTCACCAGACAACATATCTGATCTCACCTTACCTTGATGATCTAATCAAGGTAAACTGACCTCTGGAGCACTCATGAGAACTGTCTGGGATTAAGGGTGTGCTTTTGTACTTTTTTGTTCAGAACTGTTTACAATACCACAGGTTAAAGCTCATTTAGCTATAAAAACAGAGAGCAGCTTTAGGCTTTATTGTACATGTTCGTGATATCATCATGATATTATGTTTTAATGCTTTGACCTCTGCCAAGAAATACTGACTGGGAGAAATATGCTACGCACTTCATCCACATCCAGGGGGGTTCGTCTGGGGCAACGACATAATCAAACAATCACAGATGCAGCTGCAACACAGAGATGAAGTGGGGGACCAAGAGCTTTAGAGAGCTACCTGCTGTTAGCCTACAGTACAAGGCAAATATGATGCACAGTTTTCCACAGCCATTTACTGCAGATGTGGACCATCTTTACTTATTTGGCAGCTGCCTCCAAAAAACTTTTTTGTTTCGTTTTGAAATCAAAACCTTAAAGATGTTCCAGGAAAAAGGGGCAGACGCACATTTTCATACAGCAAAGACCATGTGTTAAATGTGCTATAGCAGACTGTAACCTAGTTTTGTGACTAAGAAAACTTAAATGCTGTCAAGATCTCTCAGATTCAAAAGACACAGATCAACAAATGACAGATTGATGGGTCAGTTCGCTACGGGAATGAAGTGAAGTGAAGCACACACAATTAACCATGGGATATGTGAGGAACACATAGGAGGCACTAGAGTGAAGTTAAATTTAAGTTTGATGGCTGGACACACCTAGATATAATATCAACAGTCTGAATGGAGAAATATTAGTAAAATCAATATTTTTTCTGTTTTCATAAGCAAAATAAAGGTTTCACAAATCTGAAAGTGTGTTTAAACAGACTTTTGCGATTTCTAACACTTTTTCATAATTGTAGGTAGTGACAAAACGGATAATAGGCTGCTAAATATCATTATTTAAAGTCTCAAAAGTCAACTTGACAAGCAAGTGAGCGCTGAGCAGTCGCAAGTGCATAGAGAGGGTTGCATGCACGCACCTGGTTTTTATGTGTGCAGGTTTTGAGACTAATCAAACGTCATATATGAGTACATTATTTACTTCCTCTCGGCCCTTCAGTTACAGAAACAGAATAAGGCAATCTGAAATGAGCTGAAAGTAAATATTTGTGCCCATGTAAGAGAGAGATATGTACACATGATTGGATTGTTTGTGCAACTGCTTATCAGATTCAACAATCCATAGGTAGGTAGACATAGAAATAGGGCTGCCCCTTAAGCTGCAACGATTCAAATCATCTAACTAATCGGGTGTGGTCTCAAAATCTAACCTAATTACAAAACTACCTGTAATCAAAACATAAAAGGATGATAGAAATGGAGGGCAGAGACCAAGACAGACGCAACTCCTTTCTGTTCACTTCTCCGATGCCCTCTATCCAGTACTCAGTGTTAGTGAAGTCTGCTAAACTACTTCTGAACCAGATGTTGGTGCAACCTCTCCTCTAAAAACCTGTATGATTGACTCTTTTGCTGACGGCGCTGTCAGCAGCAGGAGAGACGCTTCTGCATTGTGCTTGGATTTTTTTCACTTAACTATGACCAGGACGCACTCTTTTTATTTCTCACATCATGATGAACAAAGTTATTAAAATTCTTAGAGGAAACACATGAGACTTTACATGTAGACTGTTTAGTGTGAAATTTAGTGTGAGGCGGTGAGCTGGGCAGAGGATGTATGAATGTATTTCTCATAATCATGGGGATAAAACAACAGTAATAATGCATACTGTATATGAGTATTTATAAAAATTAAAAATACTGATTTATAAGTACAAGCATGAACCACAAGCACATGACAAATTAAAATACTGAGTACTGGATATCCTGATTTGGGCCCTGAGTGGAGAAGTGCTTTTTTTAAATGAGTCACACTGATTCTGTCATGCCTGTAAATGGATAGTTTTATGTTCTTTGTGCACAGTTACCTGCAGCAGGTGGTCCCAGTAGCATGGGTAAACACTCGATGATGGTGACCAGTCCAACAGCACTGGAGAAGCGTTCATTTCCCATTAGGTCCATCAGGCATTCAAAAATCAGGGCGAAAACCATGCCGAAACCCACACCAAACATTACTGTGTAGACCAGCAGGAAGGTATAACTCTTGATGAGTGCACACAGCAAGTGGCACGTGCCGTTGAATATCATGGCAAAACTGAAAAAGTACTGAATTCTGGGCCTGATCCACTTGCTGTTGGCTACCAGGCCGGTGGCAGGCCGAACAAACATGTCCACAAAGCCCATAATGGAGAGCAGATAGGCTGCAGAGTACTCCTCTACACCCAAACTAATAGCATAGGATGACAGGAACACAATGGGTGCATAGGCACCAAAGATGAACATCATATTCCCAATGAGGTAAATGATGAAGCTTCTATCCTTGAAGAAGGACAAATCCAAGAACTTCTTAGGAGTTTTTTTACAGTTTCCTTTCAGCTTACTGTTGCAGTCATTTGGCTGTTCCTCCACTTTCTTCTGTGGTGCAGAGGATGAGTTACGAGGTGGAACAACAGGTCTCATCAGGGCCCCAGCAACACAACAGTTGAGCATCAGACCCCCCAGAATAAGGAGACTTCCTCTCCAGCCAAAGTTGTCCAGTAAATATTGGTTGAAAGGAGCCAGAACACACAGAAATACTGGGCTCCCTGCCATGGCCAGTCCATTGGCTAAAGGACGCCTTGCCAGGAAATACTTGCTGATGATGGTGAGAGATGCATTCAGGTTTAAGGAGAGTCCAGAACCTGTGTATAAACATGAGAGAACACAGTCACATTCCAAAAATCTTAAGTAAGAAAACCCTCCTGAACCTAAACTCCAAAGGGAACATAAATTAAATTAAGGGCTGATTCTTGCTTGGTGCTCATTAAGGTTCCATCTCATTTCACTTTTGCCAGCTCAAATCTCATTTGAGAACGCTGGAATTATTTCAGAAATAATTTCTTCATTTAAGTAGAAATAAATTAGAGAGCCTAGGTAATACATTCACTCTCTTGCCGCTTTACCCCAAAAAAATCAATTTAATAGATTTTTTTTTTTTTTCAGAAAATGACCATTTTCCATGAAGATGAAGAGCTACAGGTAGCTGGTTAGGATGCTATATTCTCTCTTTCTAATGTCAACTGAAACTTCTTCTCTTGTCCCACAAGAAAGTGCAAGGAAAAAGGGTTTTGTTTTTTGTGAATATCTCTATTCAAATATACTATATATTATACATACATACATGCAGTATATATCAGAGTTTAAAACAACAATAATTCATATGTTCACAAAGAATGTGGCATTCATTAGTCATTGAATTACTACTGTAAGTCAGGATTACATAACAAGTTACTCAAAGCACTGGAGAAGATACAATGTGTGGTGAACATCTTATCATATTTGTGGGGGTCAGGATAACAATTCAGATTAATCAACAGTTTAGGAAAACTTCGGTCTTCCAAAGATCACTTATCAATCTTATCTTATTGGCAGGTAACAGATAATTTCTTGAGAATTTCTTGATTAGGGGGTTTGCAGGAATATTCAAGACAAATTAAATGAATATAGAAATAGCAACATATGATGAAATAAAATACTGTAAATATAATGTTATAAATAGATATAGTATTAAAGACATGTTTACAAAATTATTTACAAAATTTATTTTTTGTACAAAATGTATTTATTTTATAAATTGTTCATTTAAATTGTTAATTGTGATTTACCCTTAAAGGAATATTCCACTGTTTTTTTAACCTTATCTCAGTGTCTTTACTGGTGGGCTACTGATCAATACACAGTGTAAAGTCCATCAACATTCTTTGTATTGTCAAGGCAGCCAACAAGAGGACCCCAGATTGTCCAAATGTGAGTGTACTGTAGGCATGTGGACATTAAAAACTACAGTAAATCTCCAGCTGCACTCGAGTCTAACTCCACTGTTGACCTGGGGTGCGAGTGATAAGACATGTGCCTCCTGTGTGAAACCTTTCACCAGTGAGCTTCAACAGGAGGGCGTAACACATGGGAGGTTCACCCCCCTCCATCCAAGTGCCCCAACCAACCTCGCTAGTGCAGTGACAAGGACATGATCCCTCACCATGATCCCACATGCAAACACTGCCTATTATGTTGGAACACACAAGCAAGCCAGAGGTATCAGCACCTGAGAATTGAACCCCAGGTTTCTGTGGTAACAAAAAAGAAATGAAAGATTTCCTATAATTCCCTATCCCTGCACATTATCATTTTAATATTACAGTTTTTCACTAACTCGCTACTGCCACTACTATGTTTTTGTTCTATACAGCAGATTTCTGTAACAATTAATCAGTTTAACGCCTTTTGTTGCCCCAAATAATCTAAAATGTGGACCTTTCAGATCTTGAACATCTGATGTTCAGGCCGTGTGTGTCCACCACAGCTTCTCTGCATCTTTGTGTAATGACAGTAAAGCTAACCTTGATTTTTCATGCCTACTTCAAAATAACACTCCTATAAAAGGATAATTACTTACCAAAAGCCATTCACTGAGTCTGTGAAGTTTTTTGACAAACTAGTTTGCATATGCGTGTGTATTCATGTATGCATGTGTGTAAGCATATCTGCATGTCTGCTAGGTGAAACCGCCAATGCCTATGTGTCAGTGTGCCAGGGCACAGGGGAGCAGAACAGGGCACACACATGCCCCCGGCACCACACATGGCCCAGCCACTTGCTGGGCCTATTAATCCTTCACAGCAGTCCTTGGCAAGGTAATGAGCCTCGCAGGGTGGCAGGGAGCCCCCATGTGACGACCATGATAGGAGCCTACGGGAGAGTGCAGAGGGCCACGGAAGACCATGCTCTGTGGGATCAGGGACAGTTCTGTCTTAATTACCGTCCTGGTCCTCGTCCCCTTGGCGCTCTAACTGCACCCAAGGAGCCGGGGCAAATGCCCTGGGCCCTGACAGACAGCACGGCAGAGCAGCCAGGGAAAGCAGATCTGGAAACTCAGAGATTTTTAGCGGATGTGAAAAGATGAAGACTGCCATCCTCCCATCCCCAGAGGAGCTTAACCAGGGCTGATGGGAATAGTGAGTAAAGTGGTAAACAAGGCAGGGATCCATATCATGAAACCTGCTGGCTCATTCACTTTATTACAAATACGCTAGTACTCATGTCTGAGTTTTGGGCTGTGATCTCATGGACATCTAACTGTTTATGGAAAGAAACTCGATGCTTTGGATTCCCAACACAGGTATGCAAATGAATTCTTTTTTTAAAAAAGAGAAAATAAATATCCAAGTACTGTACCTCCAATGATGCCAATGCAAAAGTAGAGGTATATGATGGAGCTCCCAAAAGAGGCAGTTACCATGGAGACCCCACACATCAGTCCACCCAGCATGACTACTGGCCGGCTTCCAAAGCGACTGACCAACAAACTGCTGACTGGTCCTGCAAAGACGTGAAGAAAGACAGAGAAAGAGAGCGAGAGATTTATTTAGATTTATGTTAAATCTGAATGTAAAAAGACTTCATAAATAACTTACCTGCTTTTAGTGATCCAGGATTGGGAGATGTGCAAACAACAGCACCAGTTCTCACTCTAGGTCTAAACCAAGGGCAAAAGGACATCACAGCGGAGGATGGAACACCACCACACTTTTGCGTCCATTACGAAGCAACTTGGCGACTCATTATACTCTCCCCTGATGATGTAAAATACTTCACTCAGTGATCAATCAGCAATTAAACAGCCTTTTATATGCTGTCACTCATCCCTTCATTCATAACCTTGCCTGAAAGAGTGACATTGCACCACCAGTCCATCTGCAGCAAACTATAATGAAAACTTCTTTCTTCTCCTTGCTATAAAAACCCATCGTCCGAAAATATATTCATCTTACTCATTTCATATAGAGAAATACAGAGAGCATCAATCAAACTAATATATAGGCTGCCATGATTATTGAAAACTTAACATGCTGCAGCTTTTCAAGTCATTGGTGCGAAGGGCCTGTGTGTGGATGGTGATAATTGAAAACTGCCCAGTGAGCAGTAAGAGGATTACATATTTGGCAAACACCTACTGTCTTCAAGAGCATGTTTACCATGGCTGATGATTAATTTCTCAGTACATGGGGGAAAAAATACCATGAAGGAAAGCCTGTTGTCTTAAAATGATTCCTTCAAAAGGTGACTATATTTATGATTATTACAAGTGCACATCAAGGATTTGTGCATGTCCGTAAACACATTCTTTATATAATTCTCTTAATTAAATGTCTATATGCCATGTGCCTCTCTAGATATAACTACTAATAAAAGGCATAGTTCTGGCTTGACATTTTCTGATACCAGGAACAATATAATACCTGAGTTTCAATACAATACAAAAGTAGCACTACTGAGTTTTTTTGGCCACTTGGGAGGCAGAATTCTACAACAAGCTAACCATTGCAATGTTTGACTTTATCACTTTATACAGGTGATAACACCAACATGTTAGCAAACACTTGCCTATTTACACATCCAGCAGAATACACAGAGCAACATTAGCATTCATTTGGAGTTGGAGTTTCTGCCCATCTGACAGATGTAAGTTGACTATTCACTCACCTTTTTGGTCTCCATAAACTGCTGAGATAAAGAACTATGTCTTTAGCTGCTAAATACTCTAAAATGTGCTGAAAACAGCTGCCAGCTACGACAGGAAAAAGTGTTGATGTGGGCAGTGAGACTGAACCACATCAGTAAAGTTGAGGGCTGTAAAAAATACCCTAAAACACTCCATAGAGATGATGTGAACTGCTGAGTTGGGTGATATTTCTATGTGGGGTTTTCACTATAAGTGACCTCTTTCACATTACACACAGCCATTTGAGCCATTGTTTATACAAAAATATTGATTAGTGCAGCTTTAACAAAAATAATCTTAACTTCTCAAAAGCATCTGTTTTTAATTTTATCTTACTATGAGTAATATACAGTGGAAAATAAAGAAAAATTAAGCATCTGATTAGATATTCGGTACTGGATGCTACACACACATTTTGGTTGGTATGGGAAAGCATTGAGGTTCGATACCCAGCCCTTGTTGTGACATGAATGCATGGACTTTTCCAGAAGTTTGCTGCGAACTAGCAGGCAGCAGCTTGTCAAAAGCAGGAATACAAGGGCCAAGCTGAAAAAAAAACAATATAAGACCACAATAAACTGCAGTTTTCACCATGAATAACAGAATCATCTTACTTCTTTTCCTCAGGCCTCTGTATATCTTGAAGCTACTGCAGTGCATTGTAGTACAATGAAGTCCATTAGCATGTCACGCTACCTACAAGCTATTTGTGATATCAAGCAGCAGTGTGTGGTAAACCTGTTCTTCCTTAAACAGAATACTTCAGCTCCAGCATACAGAATGAAAGGTTTGAGAGGAGAATAAAACGGCTGCTAAACTTTTCTGCAGCTGCTCATTCCTGTCTGACAAGCTCCTAACCTGCCAGGAATCTTCATGTTCAGGACTTGCTTACACAATTCATTAACGCTTAGGGCCATTTACCCATGTGCATGTACAAAATAAGTGAAAATCAGTCACAACTGACACGCGATGAGAAGTTTTCAGTTGTTTATTCTTTTAATCTTTCTTTCTCGCTTAATGCTGAGCTTGAAAGAACTGTCCTCAACAACTGTACCTGCTGTACCACTGTACTGTACATGGAATAAAAACATCCATCCCGCTGTTTATACAGTTAACCAGGTGCCTGCGGGGGTCAAAGATAGATCATCTCTCTCACTGTACTTGTGTCACAATAGGGCATCTCCCACACTACCACCATTTCCACTTTCATCATAACTTTATCATTTGGACTCCTTGAGTCAGAGGTTTTCTGAAAAGGCTGTCATGTCTCTCCCATGGGGACTTGGTGTCAGATCCCAGTGTGCTGAACCTTCCTCTGATATATTCCCCCTGTCTCTCTCCTCCACTAGGTGACATTGCTGAAGCTTTGCCAAGGACAATATGATAAAGCCCTGTGCCGGAGCCACAGTGGAGGGGAATATTTCACCAGTTAGGCCTCTCTGACTCGAGTGCAGGTGAGTTACACACCCCGTTGTCCTGTAACCTTGAAAGCAGCTACTGATGAATTCATGTAAAGCCTCATAAAGACTTTTATTGTCATCTAATGAGTCACTCAAACACAGCATTACCTGCAACATGACATGAGACAATACACACAGTCATTTCCGTTTTTCTGACTGACGAGTGAGTAAAAGTCTTTTGCAATTCCTTTGTGGCTGATAAAAATGTTGTCAATAATCCAACAATCATAATTATGATTAAAACGACAGGACATCTTCAGACTAGCCCCATGAGTTACAAAATGCAATGTGTATCCAGCAACTCAGTGGTTTAGAGTTGTCAGCTGTTTCACACACATTTGATATCTAATCCAGCAACCAGTAACTGTGGATCTAGCCAATGCAAGCTGGAGGAAACAGGAAAGTAGAGACAATGCCAGCAGGAACTAATAAAGATTAGATTGAGTAATGGCACCTATGAAACAAAAATTTAAAAAGTACTGTAATACATTTGTTTTGGGACCTTACCAATTCAATTAAATTTTTATTTGATTATTGTTGAACAAATGATCACTGGAGCCAGTATTTCCTGTTTGAGGCCGGTGAAATTGTGGAGAAGGACCAAATATTTTTTGGATATTTCAAACACAGATTATCACAACCAGACATGGGTGGCGTGAACTACAAGATCCAGAGGAAATCTAGTGGTTCACAACCTGAGTGTTGAGGAAGAGGGACTGCAAGATTATCAACTAAATAGGAAAGAAGAAGATGATAAATGTTTATTTACCTCTTCAAGACTCTAAAACCTATTAAACAATCGGAGAAAGGAGTAACACTGTTTGGCTGAACTACTCACACCTCTGACATCTTCAACCAGTGATGAGTGCTTAACAAAGATGGGTCAGAAGCTAAAAAGGCTGGAGACCACTATTCAAGTAGTTCAGGGATGGCGACTGTCAACTAAACTAAACTGTCGTTTAGCCTGTTTAGTCTGACAGTGCTATTATGGGTCAGAGTGTAGGGAAAAGCATCAGTGGCATCAAACCATATTCTTATCAAGTCAAAACTATTTCTTTCAGATCTTTTCGCATCAAATTACTGTATGTATGTATCTGAATGTTGAAGAAGAAAACAGTAACGACTAATACATGGCTCAGAGTAATCAGTGTCAGTGTGGATAGATAAATTTAAGTCAGATGAGTAGTACTTGCTAACAACATTCCCCTTATTAGGCAGCCTAACACTATTTCAGTGGGTGCAGTCAGTCATGTGAAGCCAATTTATCAATTACATATGTGGTCCAAGTGAACGTACAGCACAACAGTTGTTTTCTTCAGATGCCCAATAATTAAGGGTTTTTTTCCCCATTTGCAATAAAACTGAGATTTACTTCTCTGATTTTTGCCATGATGCTGATTGATTAGTACAAATACATACCACTAACAACTCATTCCCTCTCACACAGGCATGCAAGTCTGCAGTCAGCTGTCCATTTAGCTGTACCTACTGTGGTGTGTTCAAGTGCAGCTTAAAATAGTGTTTGATCAGTAGACTTTTGTCAGTGCCACTTCTTGGAGGTGAGCTTGTTGTGTCAGAGCACTAAGGTAACACAAGACAATACAACCCAAAGAGATAAAAAAGAGCTCAGCCTAGTTAACCTGTAGGTTGTTATTTGCAGGCTCATATATAGATACATTCACAACTTACACCACACTGACTTCCTAACATCTCTGCTGAAACTCTGTTATTTGAAGTTATTTAATTTATGGTGACCAGCTGTTTTTTTATGTAGAAAATATCTGCTGATATTTGCTTATCAGCATAAGTAACAAGAAACTGCAGCACAACAATGCCAAATACAGTATGTCTGAGGTAGATTAGAAACAGTGATACCATTACATCATTTTTCAAATGTAAAATATCCCACTCAGTAAATATCTTGGTCGCAATTTTGATTGATTTGATTGATTTTTTTCCATCAGAAATGAACCTGGGTTTATTTCACATTAAGAAAAAAGGAAAGAAAAAATCTAAAAAAGACAAAAAATACTAATTGCAGTGCAAATCATTCATCATATCATTCAATCATTTGTGAACTACTTTGAGGGGCTCTGCACACTTTGAGCAGCATTTTGCATCTCATTTTTCTCAAGTGAGGCCTATTTTTAGCTGTGCTCTCCACAAGAGGACCTCATTTACTATGAACTGCAATAATGAGTGTATTCTCGGAAAATGCAACAAACTGTTGATGTACGGGGGCATAAAATATATCTGAAAATCAGTTAGAATGAAAGTCTTTTTGCAGTGAATTTCCAGTTCAGCATTGTAGGCCTGCTTAACAAAGACAGACAATGCAAGAACAGCATATGCTTGCTGTATATTGATATAGGCTAAGGCAACACACCCAACAAATAAATGCATTGAAATTAAGTGGACTTTTGAATGACATGTTCCTAGACTAGGATGTTACCAAGCACCAACATGGAACGAACACAACTCAGATCTTTAGAAAGGTAAGGCTACCACAACCAACATGTAACAAATACTGACTGACTCACCTCCTGCATACATGGCAGCCAGCATGATAGAGGAAATCCACGCTATATCACTGGAGCTGGCCTGCAAATCCTCTTGTATCTCCTTGAAGAAAATGGAGAGGACTTTGGGCATGGCGTAGGCAAATCCAATGGAAATATGGGCCCCAAAGACCACCATCCAACCCCAACCACCATCCAGGGGTTTGCAGTGCAACTCATCTGTTGCTGCTGGGGACATTTTCTTGTTCAGAGAGAGAGAAACATACATTATCAAAATGAATGTTAAAAAACTGAGACCATAAAGTGCACATTAAAAATGCTTCATTATGTACAACAGATCATATTTACATGCAGAATTGATACTTCAGCTTAAATATACAGTCTGTGTACTTCTTGTCAGCAAATGAGTAGATGAATTTCAAAAGTGAACATTTCACTGCCAAATTAATTCAAAGGCAGTTTAATACATAGACTTACACAAGATGACAACTATACCAAAGATTTCACTGTTTTCTGTGACAGATTTGCTTACAGAAGTCATGTTTGTGAACATAAGGTTGATTCATCATGAATAAGAAACACAAAATGCTAATTACATCATAAAATCATGCTCTTCAGTTAAATAGCAACTATATGTGAACATACATCATTTATATAGCCAAAAATTACTTTTTTTTGGCCTTTAAATAAAGAAGTTTAGTACCTCTTCCGCCTCTAACACCAAATGCAGAGATTATGTGACAGGTTGTTTAATTAATCAGGCTTACAACGTTGCGCAAAGGCTCCTGTTAATGCTGTACGAACAGCTGAAGTTGTCTCGACTGTATTTGCTGAGTTGTCAGCCAGGCTGAAAGCGTCCTTAGTAATTTGTCACATATGTGTCTCCATTCACAAATAAATGCATCCATTCATTCCAGCGAGGGATGCTGAAACTTCCACTTCTTGATTAAACCCGAACTGCTTTTTTTCTCCTCCAAAACTAGTGTAAACTGTTACTAGTTGTACTGTTACACCAGAAGTGTTGACGTAATTCTTAAGAAATGTTTTCAGTGAAAAGAAGAAGATTCCTGCTCGTCTTCTTCTTCTTCTTCTCTTCCACTCGGAGCCGAACGGAAATCATTCACACGTGGACCGCTCTAGATACCAGCCATACAAAGAAACTACGTTATCAAATCTGTAGCTTTTCACGCTTTAAAGAGAAGTAGGCTCATATATAAATGTTTTACAAAGTAAACCTTACCTATTATTGAGTGTCCTCGCAGCCCGTTTTTCTCTTCCAGCAAACTTTCAGCCTGCTGCTTTATTGAATGTGTGGTCACGTGTCACATCGGTGGCCTGGGGGCTTCTGAGTTCTGACGAGTTCTCTATATACATCATGGGAGTTTCAGGTTCACAAGTACCAAAGCTTTATCGCCTCTGCATCATTTTCAGCCGATAGGTCACATCCCACTCTACTGTGTTATGACTTGACTTAAAGTTACGTCAGCTCATAGTGGGTTTATGTGGGTTTCACTCCTGTCAGTGTATCTATATCTGACCGTGACCACCGCCTCCATTACAAAAAATGTGACAAAAACACAAGCCTACCCGTTAAAAATATAGAATAAATGAACAAATTTCACTTTTAATAGTTTTATTTTCAAATTATGTGCAATGTGAATTTCACAGTTGAACTCAACCACCACTATAACCCGCAACCCAAAACAGACAAACCAGCAAAGTAAAAGTGAGGAAAGAAATGCAATGAAGAACTCAATGAAATAGCACCCATGAGTGATGCATATAGATGTCCAGAAATTAGCAATGTTTTGCAGCCGACGGCCACTAACTCTTGAACACAGAAAGCTGTTTGTTAGCTTGTTGTATTACATGACTGGTGTTTGAAAGTTGATCTGTAATGCTTAGTTTCGGTGAGATGTTACAAAGAAATACTACTGTACTACAGAGGGAGGGAGGGAGGGAACAAAATCTATCACTCGTGCGGGTAATCATTTTTTCTCAACAGAGCAGGATTACTCTACCATAACTAAATAGGTAATTACATAAAGAAAAAAAAAACAGCCACTGGAGACAACAAAAAGAAATCACATCTATTTTTCAAGTTATAAAAGAAAATGAAGATAAGTTTAAAAAACTGTGCAAGTACAGCAAACCTATAGTACAGTATATTACACATAACAAAAACATTTAAATACAGTACTGTATCAGTAGAAATCCTGAGAGTTCTCCGTTCCTGGTTCTCAAATGGCCGTCTGTAGACATGTGGATGAAGCTCAAACCTTCTCTCACCCTTGATGAGGGCTGTTTTGAGGGCATTGTTCAAGCCAGGTCGATTTAAAACCAGCTCAAAGTCAGTCAAAGGTGGATCTTCTCTTGGAGAAGTTATATTATGTTCACAAGTCCTTAATAAATGTGACTCTTCTGGTATTCAATTCCATGTGAATCTCTTAGATGATTGCTATATGGTTACTAAAACATATCTTTTTTTTCTGAATAGAGGGGCACTCTTCGTTAAGATAAAATACAAGGGAAATGTGTAGTGCAAAGATGACACAGGAACCTGCATGAGGAAATTGACGGCACTGAAAATGTCACACGCTGACAGGGAACGCCACTCAGTGGTGGTATTACTCCTTCTATACAAGATTGTCAAAAAAAAAAAAAAAAAAAAGCAGCACCAACAGTTTGTGTCCTCTGAAGGCGGATTCATGGCTGTTAGATGAATTAGCACACAACCCAGGCCACCCTCACTAGTTTATATTGTCTGCTTTTTCAGGAGGGTGCTTCATAAAGTTTGCAGTTAAGGACCGTTGAAGTGGAGAGTGATTCAGTGCAACGCCGAGTTAAGACTTTTCAGATATTCTTCATCAGGAGAAAGTTTTTGATTCTGATGCCCCTTTTTTCTAGCCACAGGCACATTGGCATCTCAAAATGATCTGCACTAAATTACGCATCACTTCAAGCCTACACCCATGCAACAGCCAAACAATCATTATTGGAACTAAGGTGATTTTCACTAGCAGAGACAAGCACACAAAACAATGAATGCACTTTTACTAAAGTAATATATAGCCTAATCACAGTTCCATGAGTTATTGCTACCACAAAATTCTTTTCAATGTCCAGATCAGCTATAACAAGACCTCAAATGCTTTTTTGGCATTGAAGAGGAAGGCTCTTTCAACCTTTTTCAAATGATTATAACCAGATGTCGAAAAACAACCTCAACAGAGCTCAATGCTCAATTGAGCTTTTCACACAGTTGCTTAATCAACACAATGGCCTGAAATGTCCCTTTTCTCCTAATCAAATATCTCTGAAGTTTCTGAGGTAAGCCTGTTAGTTGGTCTGAACTTTCCACTTAGTGTTGCCACAGATTTGACTCCGTCCTTATTTCTCCAATGTGGAGAGTGAGTATTCTTAACATTTCACTTAAGTTGTCTTCGCATGTGACACAAAATGGATGCCAACTCAAAAGAGTGGGAGGTATGAGCCCCCATGCAACTGGAATCTCAAACAAAACTTAAAAATAGCTCGGAAGCCAAACATAGTGTATTGTTTGACACACTGACGCTTGTGAAGGAGGAGAGGGCCATAAAAGTATCACACAAGCTTCAAGCTTCAAAAACACGACGGTAATGTAAATCACAAGCACACTTCAAATTATAACTCATCTAAAAAAAAAAAAAAAGCTGCAGAGACTTGAGCACAGACTAGGAAAAAAAAACACACACACACACACACACAAACCTCAGAGCCAGCAACCTACTAATGAGCTATGGTACTCATCTTACCCGTATGAATATATAGTTTATATAGTTATTTATATATATATACATACATATATATATATATGTATATGTATATATATATACATAGATTTTAACTTTATGCTGACACGTAGCATCCATATCTCCAGAGGGCACTTTTATCTTGTCAATACCCTCATACACATGCTTATCATTTGTAAAAATCCTTACCTATATACGTATCTAAAACAAAAATAGAACAGCATGGCTCAACAACAAGCAAAAAAAAAAAAAAATAGTATAATTGCACTTATGATTCATTGTACGGTTTTCTTAAACAAGCATCAGTGTGGGTAGTTGGTGCTGTCTGGAAAAAAAATACTGCAATCTTTAAAAGCACCCCCGTTTTGATCATGTTAAACCAAAGTTTGAACGACTTAAGACTTAACCAAAAATGGTCCTTGTGGTGCAAACCCAAGGTAACACCAGGCACAAGGCAGGCAGGACCACACTACTCTCCCTCTGCCTCATAGATTGGGTTCACAAAATGAGCTACCTCAAAGCACTTTCTGTAGACATTGTGGGTAAAGTTTGGCCACCACACATTCAAAATGGCGGCCCAAATCCCAGAGGCGGTCGGGTGTCTCATAGATTTTGGTCCATAAATCTGCCTCGTCGTCGTACTGGTAAAGGGAGTTCTTGCGGCTGGTGCGAAACACGTGCTCCTCCACCATGACCTGTGTGGCTCGTACAAACAGGTGTAGCTGGCCTTGCAGCAGCATGGCCTTTATGTACGGGCTCGTGGCTTGGTCGAAGGGCAGATCTCTCTTGCGGCTCCACGAGTTCTTCTCGATATCGTAGACCTCCACAGTGAAGGTGCGCTGGTGATTCCTGCAGATGCCGGCAATGTAATAAATGCAGTTCTTATACAGGGCGGCCAGACCCTGGCTCCGAGGAACACTCATAGGGGCAAGATGACTCCAATAGTCCTTACGGGGATCAAAGCAGAAGAAATATTCACCTGCAAAAAACAAAAAGGAATGTTATTTAGAGCTGAGATCAACTGCTTTCACATATACTTTATAATGTGTGTCATCGAAATGTCTTTTCATGAATGTACTTTCAGATCATTTTGAATTCATGACATTAACACTGACATCTTAAGCAATTTTATAGATGCACATTTTATAAGTTAATTTCAATATGTGTACATTGAAGAAGTTTCTGGTCGGTGTAATTGTTCCTCCTGTCCATACTAGCTGTCAAGAGATCCTTTCTAAAATGCAGTTCCAATGTAAGAGATAGGGAACAAAATACAAAATCCACAGTCTTGAAGTCTTTTTCTTGCAAAATTCCCTTTTTGTGTTTCCCCCGGCAGTGTTTTCTGGTTGAGCTGCTGTGGCATTAAACACAAGAAGGGAGTTATGTATGAAGACTGTAACTTTTATCGACTACTAAAGTCTCATACTAGCCTCAGCTGAAGCGTTGATTTTTTTTTTTTTCCCCAAGGAACGAGGACTGTGGATTGTGTCCCCCATCTCTTACATTGGTGTTAGGAAGAGGTCTCTTCAAAGCCAGTACAGACAGGAGGAACAATAGCAGCAACCAAAAGTGGTTTCAATGGACATATGGACATGTGAGTATTGTATTAAGACAGCCGTAAAAAAATGTACATCTATCCTTTGGGAAGTCTACACTTACCTTGGAGGACATAGATGCGGTCTCTGTACTCCACAGCACTGTGAAACTCCATGGCCACTGGCATGGGACTAACTGCTGTCCAGCAGTTGTCCCTGGCATCATAGCACTCTACTGACTTTAATGCGTTTCGCCCATCACCTTCGTATACTCGGCCTCCCAGTGCATAAAGCTTCCCACAGCAGTGCACAAGTCTGCAGCCAATCCTCGCTCTCAGCAGAGGTGCACGTGGAAGCCATCTGTTGCCTGCGTGTTCGTACTGCCAGAAGTCACTCTCTGCTCGATGGTCAATGGACACCTCACTGTTGCTCGGTCGGTAGCCGCCAGCGATGTAGATGTCATTCTCTGAGGACACCAAAATACCGACCTCTCGGAGATCATTGGGTGGTTTGCAGAGCTTGAACACCTTTCCTGTGGCTGTGTCCAGGCAAGGCACCGTCTGCTTCTTCCCTGAGTGTTTGTGAGCGGCGTCAAAGCAGATGACCATCTCAGAAGCAGTCATTCCCAGGCGCTGTGGGCAACCATTGGTGCCAGTGAGGCGGGTTTTGGCCTCAGCAGGGTCTTTAGACAGGGACAGGGCACCAGCAAAGGGAGCGGGTATCCGACTGAGAAAGGCCTCATCCAGCAAAGGCAGACGGATGCATTGGGAAAAAACCTCGGCAAGGTGGGCCTCACGGCCAGGCAGGTCATGCTCCAGCCAGCGGACTATGCTCTCATAGACATGCTCTTCCTTTTCCACATTGAGGTCATCATTGTTCAAAATGCTGACCAGCTGCTCCTTGGTCATCTGGAGGAACTCTTGCTCCCATGAAACACATAAGAACTACCACAAAGACACAAAAATGTCAGTTTTTAGCAGCCAAACACTAATCACAAACAAAGCGCTGGTCACACACATAAGACCAGAGCAATATATGTATTTGAAAAAAAAAAGTTACAAAAAATGCAGCAGCTGGCATAATCATTAAATCAAAATGCAAATAACTAATCCCATGCTCATGCTCAACTGACCTTCTTGCGAATGTAGTCCTGTGAGCGTTCCCTCAGCTCTTGGTGCCCATAGGCATCAGCGAACATGTAGACCCCAATACAGTTCTGGGGGTCAAGCCTGCTGATCATGAACTGGGCACACTGGTCCTGCAGGGCAGGAATCTGGAAAATGCTGGCTGCTGTGAACAGGGCCTGGACGTTGGACTCAGAGAGTGTAACCCTGGACGTGTAGGCATAGTCTAGGACTAGGTGCATGGATTCAGATTCCACCCCAACAATTCTGACCTCACGCTGGCTGCTCTCTGTAAGGCCACTGGTGAACATGGACCTGGTGGTGATGGTGGAGAAAACACAACCGTGATTAACTAATAATTGATTCTCCGCAACAACTGCATTTTGATTCAAACGTGCTAAAACTTGACAAGGAAGTTTTATCTGAGTTGTATAACCTTTATCAGTTACCTAGTAACCAAGCTGACAATACAACCAGGTAAGGTTTTAACATTTCCACTTAGTGAGTTGTGCAAATACAAACATTTGTACACATCCAACATTTCCTACCTAAAATATGGGCTGATTGCTGCAAGGACATTTCGGTGACATGAGAAAGTCTTGCCATGGTCCACTTCTACGACGATGTCTGTGAGCTGTGCTTCATCATACAAAGCTTTGAGCTGCTGAAGGATGTTACAGGCATGAACAGCATCTACCCCGTTATAGTTGGTGCTTGGAGGTGTCCCATTTTGTACTTGTAACAGCTTCCCTACCTCTGAACAACACAGCACACAGAGAGAGAAAATCACAAGATCAGCACATTAAGTTAGGGTGTACACAACATCGAAAGACTTGATCAGACTCCTATTTCAAAAAGCAAGTGATGCCATAGCGGGTTATAAAATTCTAATTGGTAAACAGTAATTCCTGTTTGCGCTTTGAGACCCTTCATTCAATCACTTTTATATAGTTGTGCAGTCTAATGTAAATACAAAAATAAACATAGTATGATGACAGCACATGTACTGTGTTACACACAACAGAGCACAAGACGAGACAGATGGCAGAGTCATGATGACATAAAGGTGACTACTTAAAATGCTGGCATAACGACTATGAATCTTTAATATATTAAGATAAAAAACAAAATAAATGATATTTGTCTGAAGCGTTTACTGTAAATGAATACTGCAAGCATGTTTTCGATTGAGAAAGGTACAGTATGTGTTATGATTTACAGTAGGTATGGGCCAAGAGTATAAGGGTGTATGCAAAAGTTTGGGCACACCTTGACAAATAATATATTTTGGTGATTTTTTTAATTGAAAAGATGTTAACACAGCCTCGCTAGGATATGGAATATAAGACACAATATTTTCAGCAATCATTAATGCATGGTTACTTTTTCTGTAATACATTTAACAAAAAAAAATTTAAACACTGGCATGTGCAAAAGTTTGGGCACCCTACAGAGTCAGCACTTAGGAACACCCCCTCTGGCAGATATCACGGCTCGCAAAAGCTTTTTGTAGCCAGCTCAACATCTTTCAATGCTTGTATTTGGGATTTTCACCCATTCTCCCTTGCAAAAGGTTTCTAGTTCTGCTATATTCTTGGGCCATCTTGCATGCACAGCTCTTTTAAGATCTACCCATTATGTTTAAGTCAGGGGACTGTGAGGGCCATTCCAAAACCTTCAGCTTGGATCTCTTGAGTTGGTCCATGGTAGATTTCAAGGTGTGTTTAGGATCATCATCCTGTTGTAGAAGCCATCCTCTTTTCAGCTTCAGCTTTGTTACAGACGGTGTGATGTTTGCTTGTAGAACTTGCTGATATTTAGTGTAATCCTTTCTTCCCTCCACCTGTGCAATGTTTCTTGTGCCACAGGCTGCAACACAACCCCAAAGCATGATAGATCCACCCCCATACTAAACAGTTGACAAGGTGGTCTTTTCATGAAATGCTGCTCTTTTTTTCTCCAAACATACCCTTTGCTGATTGTAGCCAAAGAGTTCTATTTTAATTTCATCAGTCCACAGCACTTGTTTCCAAAATGCATCAGGCTTCTCTGTTACATACTTATGACATTGGATTTTATTATGAGGACTCTCTGACTCTTCCATGAAGGTTTTGTTTGTGCAAGCATTGCTGCACGGTGGAACGGTGCACCGCCAATCCTGAGTCTGCTAAATCTTCCTGCAGGTTTTTTGCAGTCAAATGGGGCTTCTGATTTGCCTTTCTAACCAGCATACGAGCAGTTCTCTCTTGAGTTTTTTTGGTCTTCCAGATCTCATCTCAACCTCCACAGTTCTCCCAAACTGCCATCTCCTAATTACATTTCACACTGTGGAAACTGCAAGTTGTCAACACTTTGCTATCTTCTTGTAGCCTTCCCCTGCATTGTGGGCATCAATAACTTTCATTTTCAGAGTCTTACACAGCTGCTTAGAGAAACCCATGGTTGCTGAGTGTTCGCACAAGGTTTGAAGAGTCAGAATATTTGTAAAGCTTTGAAATTGGCACCACCTGACATTTCTTAATGACAACTGCTGACATGCCTCAGACCTAACGGACTGCTTAAAGTCTGAGACTTTGTAAAAAGAATCTGAGACTTGAGAACTCTTTAGATGCCCAAACTTTTGCACATGCCACAATGATGTTTTTATTTTTGATCAGTTTATAACATAAAAGTAACTATGCACTAATATTTGTTGAAAACATTGTGTTTTATGTTCAATATCCCAGAGGCCGTATTTACATCTTTTCAATTAAAAAACCACCACAATATGTTAATTGTCAAAGGGTGCCCAAACTCTTGCATACAACTGTATGTGACCCGGTTATAATAATGACTGTGACAACTGCAAAAACTTATCTCCTTTCATCGTTTTGTTCTACATCTGCTTGTTTCTCACTTTGGGCTAAAGTTGTCATGTTCCCACTTCCCAACACAAGACATACGGATAACATCTGGGCCTATAAAGTCGCGGGTTCAGTGCTGTTCTGCGAAGTAAACATGTTTCTTATCACATGTGTCGTGGTTAAGTTTATACAAGTGGAACTGAAACCTTGTGCCTTCAGTAATGTTTCAATATAGTCGTGTGTCCTCAGCTACTGAGAACAGAAAACTTTTCCAAACAAAATACCTCGTGTTGTGCAACGCTTACTCCCTGACAGGACAAAGACTCGCGATGAGTGAACAGAAAACTACTGTCTCGCCAGGTGGTAGCTAGCCTGCTAACAGCTCACATCAGTGCCCGGCGTCTGCCGTAAACTGTGCAGGCAGCTAACTACGCTGCAAGGCAACTTCAAGAGTATTTAACAACGAATAGCCCGATTGTGATCTGCCAAAATGTTTGTTTATTTCGAGGAACAGCAGTGCTCGCGGCTAAATTAGCTGGCTGACATGCAAGCTTAACTTTTAGCAGGCAGCTAGTCACCAAGCTAATGTTAGCAAGCTTTCTTTGACACAACATTGCGAGATATAAAAGAGCGATAAAGACCTCAGATGTTTTTAGTCCTGTCGTCCCTGCCTTAGAGAAACATAACAGTATTTCACACGACGTCTAGTGCGTCAGTACCGAAAACAGTAGCTGTAACTACAACTTCTCTAATCTTTGTCCCTTGTCATAAACAAGTGTTTACACAATCAGCTGTGTGGGTAGCGAGCTAACCGGCCGAAAGTTAGCCACACAGCTAACGTTAGCTGCTTAGCCGGAGCTAACAGAGCCAACACTTTTGAGGAGTCAATAAGAGCTTGACCCCTTTTACCGAGAATGCAACATGTCACGACTCTTTCCACTAGTCTGTACTACTATAATCCACGAACATACAAACACACACATTATAACTTTAAAAGGCGTTATTTAAGTCTGATTAGTACACAAAACAATGCAGATTTTCGCTAACCTCCACTGGCAGCCATTCTCTCCAGTCTGTCTCGGGGCAGACCGAGAAAACGTCAGTGAGCGCACAGCGGAGCCCCGGAAACAAGGAACAGCCAATCATCACAGGAGCACGGATCTAACAGCCAATCACAATCCTGTTTATCTGAACTCGGAATAAAAGTTGATCGCTGTATGAACGAATTGTACACAGTAACAGAATTACAGATGACACTCAATATAATCAAACCCCCCTTCTCCCAAAAAAGCCAAAAATCAATCCAGCCCATCTAAACGAGCGGACACAGAGTAGCCAAAAGCGTAGAGGAAGCACTCTGAGTGCAACAGTGACCTGAATGTTTGGTATCATAAATATGACACTGGAAGCAGCAACATAATTCCCCTTGCTCTTTGCAGAGGAATACATGCTCTTTCTGTCTTCCAATCACACACAGAACTGCATTAAATATTAAATAGATTGCATTAAATAGCATTTGGTTTCTAGGGTTGAAATTAAAGCCATTTTCACTTCATATGAAATTAATACATTTCATATCAAGGTAAAAACTATTGTTTGTTGTGACAATGTATTAAAAATGGAAAGATATTCTTTAAAATGAGTTGCACTGTGATTTCACCAATGTCGTTTGTAGATCTTGAAATCAACTGAGGTGATTTTAGCCTATAAACAGGGATTCTGATAAACATCCCTTTTTTGCATAGTGAATGTACAAAAGAGCACTCAAAGTCTTATAAAAGAAAGTTTCAGATCAGTAGACATTTCAAATTCTTGGTCAATCGATACTGCTTTATAGTGGAATACAGTAAAGACCATAATCAAGAAGTTGTGAATTGTGGCACCACTAACATGGCCAGTAATCTAGGCCCACATTTCCTCTGAAAGTTAAAAGCCGATGCAGATTTGTAGAGACATATTTTAAGACAGGTTTGCGTCGGTAAATGTAGGTGATGAAGTTTAAGTTTTAAAAGCCAATGTCAATCTTAGATAACTCAGTTATAAGTTGTTTCTTTTAGTAAAGGATATGGTCATGTGAATCCCACCTAAAACTTAAAGTAACCCTCCAAGTACTTTTATATACTTGGTATTAGGTTCACCAATTTTTTAACTGAACAAAATGTCAAAATGAAAACTTTACATATGGCAAGTTATTTATAGTTTTGAGCTTAACTACAGAACAGAAAGCTGACAGTGGTGCAGGAAATTCTTTTCCTGCAGCTGCATAACTGTACAATACTAATATACTAATACTAATATACTAATACTCAGGATTTACCATCTTGGAAAATGCAACAGTATGGATGTAAGCCAGAGGAACTTGCACAACACAGACATGCTTGCAAAAAGACGTTTGAAAAAGGTTGTGTAAAAGCATATTTATTTTAATCAGCCACAAAATGTGAAAAATACCTCTACTAAAGTGGCACATTGGTGAGTCTATGTTGATGTTTGAAATTACAAGCATTGCTATTACTTGTCATCATTTGGAGGTGTGAAATTAGACAGCTTTTCGCCATTTAATAGGAAAAGGCTGTTGCCATGTGTCCTAATTGGTTGCATTTTGTGATTTTGAAGAGGAGGAGGTACTTGAGGGAAAAAAGTATTATTTTGTAACCATTCGAAACACGTGTACTGTAGCTGTTAAAATCTCTATCTCCTGATTTTGCCTGTTTGTTATGAGTCAAAGCTGCGGATCTCTTTTGAGTTGAAAGATTTCAAATTCTTTTTGCATGAAGTGACGTAGACTGCAGTAAATCTGTTTTCCTTGTAGATGTCTGTAAAGTATTCCAACACAAAATGTGTAAGTATCTATGTACAAGAATGTTTGAAATATTTTAAAAGTCAGAGAATATGTATTACCTTCATGTACAGTTATGTCACCACTTTATTTTGCAATTGTGTGTCAGGATTATACCTGGAACCTACTTTACTGGAAGATAAGTTAAATAACTCTTTTGTTCTACTTTTTCTTTGGCTTATATGCTGCTTCATGACCTTGCTCAGGTATTACCAACCACAACTGTTAGCGTAGTGTGTTTGCGTGGCATAACTGGCAAGAGCACATTATCACCACTAGAGTTCATTACCCGCTACGGATCAATGAATTAAAAATTTCACATAAAATGAAGTGGGTTGCTGTGTTCCAAGGACAGATTTAAAAGACTGCATTTTTCTCATTTTTCCACATTAAGAACATCTTCAGAAGAGCGTAGCCTTGTTTATACTTTGCTTGTTAAATCTGCGTATTAAGATGAAACTGGAAAAAATTTAAATGTGATTAAATAGTTTTTTATTGCATACCTCAAAGGCAGTACAAACCAGAACTTTAAATACATTTTTAACTTTGGCACTCTTTCTCCAACATGTTTTCATATTTTTGTTCAATATATCAAACATTGCTTATCACACCTCTCCCTAACCACATTGCAGCTCATGAATTTTAGATCACAAAAGATTATGTTGGCTTGAAAGGCCGGGTATATTAGGCTGTATTTCACATTTCAAGTTGAATAAATTGAGTTTACGTGGGGTTTTTTCACACTGGCATCCTAACCCTTACCTTTGAGAAGCAGATGAATTTTTGAATAGATGAACAGGGGCAGCTGTTACAGAAAATGCCTTCTGGCCATACCAAGCAAATTAGTATTTTTTTATGACCTTTTTTAATTATTAATTTTACATTCATTCATGTGTACAATTTATTGTGTGTTTGTCAGAATTGGCTGTTACACTTGTGTTACAGGTTGCATTTATAGGCTTATTTAATACAATTATTATTAAAATGGTAATGATAATCTTCACTGGATGTCTGAAAATAATGACTATGTTGCCCTGCTCTTAGAATCTCTACTGAAACTAGTTTAATCCAACCAGAAAAACTCCAGGATTTCTGTTTACATGTCATTCTCTAGTCTAATGGAACTGTACTGCATGACCCCCTGTCATATGTGCCACAACAGTTTTTTTAATTAGATAAATGAGGCTTGATGACGGCAAAAATCGAACAATACTGACAGTCATTTCCCCTCACTGACAATCATTACACCCCACAAAAACTACATTTAGTTAATGTTATGTCAAAGGCATGTTCAAATACTCTGAGACCACTCAGGAGTTCACAGACATATCAAGAGAAGAAATCATAAAATCATGTTGTAAGTCTGTCTCACACTGTATATTATCATTTGTGATCAACAGGTCAAAAATATACAGTAACATTTCACACTTCAGTATGTTTTAACAGAAACTAACAAGCGACAAATAAGTTATTAAATTTCTCAATCTAAAGGGAATTTTTAAGATTAAATATTAATCATTGCCACAGGAAACATGCATTTTTCATCTACCAAATAAGTCAAACTTGAATATTTCATTCAAATTCTCCATTATTATGTTGATAGCATATTTCAGGCTGTTCACACAACCTGTCAACAATAATGAAGCAATGCCCTTTGTGGCAATGGTGGTTGATAATTCATTGTAATTCGAGCTCTCTATCAGAGGTGAATAGGGAGTTGGCTGCTGTGGGTCTTTTGACATTCACAACACGAGGCAACACCTGCAACCTCATGCTGTCAAGAGAAATAGACTAATTGTTGTTTATTGAATACTGTGATTGCCATGTAATTCCCACGTATTAACGTGCTGTCATTTAATTTCTATTGCTTTTAATTAGAATTAATTTATTAATGAATCTAAGAATCAATCAATAACTTTATTTGCCCAGTAGGGCAATTGATTATGCAGATGTGGGATGCATACATTTAGCACATATAAAACACAGGGCACATAAATACAACAGTAAGACCAAAAAATATGAATACACAGTAAAAATACTCAGTCAATTAAAAATATAAAAAAACAGAAAGTTAAAACATTATGCAAATAACTAATTTTTCCTCCAAGAGTTTAGAGGAGAGATGGCAGAGGGTATAAAGGAGTGTTTGTATCTGTTGGTTTTTAGCTAGTGGAAGTCTGAGGAGGGTACCAGATGGCAGAAACTGATAGGGATGTGCAGAGAGCCCAGTATTTGTATTTGTATTTGAATAAAAGTTGAAATAGGCGTAACAATCCTGTTTTTGTTTTCATCACACTTCTAATTTTAGGATATTAATGTGTTAAAATAAGTGTTCTTCACTAAACTATTGTAGCAAAGAAGGGTTCCCACACCAGGTCTCAAACCCTGATCTCCCAGACCACAGACAACTGTGCTGACCCCTCAGCCAAAGCTCAGCTCCACCAGACACACTGACCTGTAGCTATTTATACATCCATGACACAGAGACAGACAGTAGAGCAGAGGAGAGAGACGGAGACAGCGATGTAACCTCGCTATGCTACAAGTCCCGACCTGGGCACTGTTATTTGACATGTTTTTTTCTTCTTGAAAGCAAAATTTTAAAATAATTATATGAAGTAAATATTCATAAAAAAACCACTATTTGTGCTTTTCTAAATACCGGATTCAGATTCGGCTCCACCCCTAGAAAGTGAAACTGTTGATGTAAAGGATGGGAACAATCAGACAGGATGGATTCTTCTTTCTTACATTACTGTTTGTTGTAAAGATCCTTCAGATTTTCCTGTGCAGTGCCGGTTGCAGACATTAACCACCTTATTGAGAACATCTTTGTTTTTTACCTTGAGAGATAGATACCAGCAGAAAAAGGAGAGTGTGAGCACAGACTAAATAAAAGATCGATAAAACAGTGTCATCAGGGTCCTGTCAACCTGGAACTTAGAGGCATTGTAAAGAATATTTACATAAGCCTGTCTGATGATGTTATTGTTAAGCACCACACATTGTCTATTCAATTTTCAAAAAATTGACTTGCTACTGATAATGTGACATTTGTGTTGCTCATTCACATATGTAAGATTGATTAAAGCAATTATTTCATAATTAATTATGTCTTTGTTAAGCTTGTTAGGAAGCAGCACCTGAAAAATATAACTGATTTATTTTCTTTACCTACTTGTCAACTTACAGTTTCCACTACTTTCAGCAATTACAGACACTTCAACTCCATTCAATGCATACACTTCAGCTGACACTTAAAATCCTTTCACGTCTTCACATTCCAATCTGAAAAACTTCCTCAGCTTGTGAAAGTCACACGTCCAATGTTTATACACTGTTTACCTCAATGGCTTTCAGTGCTTATACTCCAGGCAGCATCTTTCAGATTTGGAATTTATTTCTTTCAAGACGTCTACTTCAACTGACAGCTCAATTTATCATTTACATACCATTTCAGCTCCTTTCAGTGCTTTAATTTCAACTTCACTCAGCACCTACACATAAATTGACACTTCAACTTCATTCACCAGTAATTGTGTTCCAACTGCCACCTCAACTCCATATCAGCTTTTTTTTAATGTTCCGACTGCAAATTTTCAGCAGTAAACACATGTAAACATTTTGTATAAATGCCATTTATGATTATAAATATCTTATATTAGTAGTTATGGCACATTAGAATACTGCTGGCAGCACCAAAGCAACTATAATCATTATAAGCATCGTCCATAAGAATCTTATGACTTTGATGATGTTGTTGATGTTAGCTTTATTCATGTTTTAGATGTGTTTTCTATAAAGATATTTCAATACATATAATTTGACAAAAAGTGTACATGCATGTAGTCAAAGCCGACACTAGGAGCTGACATTAGGCCTACATTTATATCTGGATTATTTTTAGCAGTATTTGGTGTTCGCAGAAGGAGACTGTTATAAACCTAAAGGTAGTGCCTTCACTGCAGTGCCATTATCAGTGCTGTGCAGGCTGGAAATGCACTCTAACACTGTAAAATGACAGAAAGGGAGACAAATAAAAGTACAACTGCAATCTAAGCAATCGATTTCACATTTTTTTCCCAATTTCTTCCCATTCAGCCACAGTGCGGCCTGTGAAATTGGGCCTAGCTACTGTTGAATGAGAGAAAAAGGCTTCCTGGGGTCGCTGTTATTTGATGATAGCTCTGGTTTCTGTTTACCCCTCCACAGATGTCCCTTTTTGATACATTGAAACTGATCACCTGATATTTGCACTTTCTACTTTCTCCCTATCTCGCACAGAATTTTCTGGTCACAGCACTGTGAATGAGAGATTTATTATTATAGTGTGCAATCACAATATATTGTTTCAGTCTGAAAAACTGCAAGAAGGGCTGCAACCAATGAAATTAGAAGAGGTATCTTCAGAGAATATATAGGAATAGATGGGATCATCTTTTGCTGCTTATGCTCAGATCCAGAAACATAACTGCTGTTCTGTTTTTCTTAGAACCCAATGATGAAATCCTTCATCATTGGGTTCAAAAATGTGTATATTCATGTTTTATCTGTAATATATCTTAGCAATTAATTGTATTTGTGTGCGTTTGTGTTCTTTATATATACGCAATGAAGGGGTTTACATTTGTAATACGTGCTCTCATCTTCACTGCAAGGCCCCTCTTCAGTTGTGAGACTGCCTTTTGCAATCTCTTGGGAAGATGAGAGAAAAACAGTGCGGGGGGTTAAATGGTGGAGTCCCAGGTTGGTAACGATTGAATTGCAGAACAGAAGAAGAAGAGGAGACAAGATGGAATGCATGAGGAAGAGGAGGCAGGGGGTGTAATTGTAGTTTAAATGTGTGTTTTTGTCAGAGATAGAGGTAATGGGTTATTATATGCCTCCGGAGGCCTGTGGAAGAATGCCTGCAGATGTTGTAAAGAGCCCCATCCCGTCACTCAGGAGGAGACAAATAGGAGCACTATGGGAGGCTGCTGTAAATACAGACCTGGAGGTCTTTCTCAATGTTTAAAAAATCCCTCTCTCACTCTTATCCCCTGATTTTCTTTCTCAGTAACCCCACGTGAGGAGCTGATGAACAGATGGTCTGAGTCTCCCCAAAAGCACCTTAATTTCCAATCCCACCATAACGGCTCAAAGTGCTGACAAAGTTGTTTGCTAATGGTTGTTGTTTAGCTGTGACACTCTGGGTTTGGGAGTTTTTCTGGTTTTGTTGTGGCCTTTTAAAAACTAATCCTTTTTTTAAAGGAATAGTTAGACAGTTTGGGAAATACACTCTTTTGGAGCCAGCAGCCGCTTAGCTTAGAACAAAGACTGGAAACAGGAGGAAACAGCAAGCCTTGTTATGTCCAGAGGTAACATTTCCAGCACATGTAAAGATGTCTAATTAACAGACTATATTTCTTTTGTTTAATTCATACAAAAATCTACAATTTGTTGTTTTACAGGGGGTTTTGTGCCAGACTATTTCTTGGCCAGGATAAGTGAATTCCTGGAGTCACTGCTGGATGCCTGGCCACTGGTCCTAGCCAAAAAAGAGTCATAGCATTTAAACCCGATGTAGTTTTTACATGTCAGATTTTGTAAGGATTAAACAAACAAGTTATAACATGTTCATTGATGAGTTTTGGAGGTGCTGGGAGGTGGATTTTATTACTTTTGCACAGAGCAAGACAAGCTGTTTCCACCTGTTTCAGTCTTGCTAAGCTACGCAAATGAGATGAATGGTATGAGATGAAATTTACAATTTGATACTCCTGGATAGACATTACCAAAAATTCCTCAAGACTGAGTTTATTTGAGGGAAGATAAGATTGCATGAATATCACTCTGTTGGAAACTGCCTGAATACTAACTAGTTGCAATCACGGCGGGTGGTCCTATCCTGTGGTGATATCAACCATTCATGCTGTCATAGCTATGAGATGGACTCCCGGTTTAGCGGAGATGAGCCCAAAAAGGAAATGTCCTCTTTTCTTGTGTTGAAACTGAGCCGATAACACTGGATCAAAGCTCATGTGTTTTTGATCTGCCTGCCAAAGACCACAGTGACTAGTAGGAAGCCGAGGTTCACACTCGCTGCAACTTTGGGGACAATTTCAGTAGGCTGCTGGGTGACCGTGCATCGTGTGCCCTTCAAGTTGTAAAAGCAAACAAATAAGGCTGTGGTGCCTCCTGCTGTGAGGTCGACTCATTTGTTCCACTTGTCCAGCTGATGGATTTGGTTTTATAAAATTTGGCTTTTTTTAGCCTCCCGCTAATTAGTTAAGGGAGGAAAAAAACATGCACTCCACACATTTTGTCCAATTTGACTAGCCTCTTTTTTTCTCCTTCTAAATCGTCCTCCAGGGGTCTTCTTCACAGACCTGTGCGTCCACAGCAGGGTTGAGCTCTCTCTGTGTCAGGGTGAGCCAGAGTGGCCAGGAGGCTCAAGACACCCAGCAGGGAGGTCTGCAACTCTAATAGCAGAATCGGATTATAGGACTCCCCTGGTGTGTGCTGCCATGCGCCCGTGTGCGAATGCTCTGCCTGTCATCAATATTGAGGCGGTAGCGCGGGGAGATCTATCAGCAAATCCGATTGCACGCAGAGAATTCTGAGGTCCCGGCAGAAAGGGCTGGGATGGGCTTTTTTCTCCCTCTCTCCCACTTTCCTTTTACATTATTTCAGGCCCCAGGAGAGTATTCTCCATCATGTCAATGTAATGTAGCACACAGAGGCAATCATGCAGCCTCTCTGGCCTCAGGGCTGCCTGCTCGGAGGAGAAAATGCAACTTTAGCACTTAATCATCTCACCCAAAGCTGCCACACCAGTCTATGGGAAGGTTTTCCACACAATATGAAACCAGATCCCTCATGGTGGGCATGCTCTTGTGTCTCTCCCTAGGTTGGGGGCTTTTTCTCCTCCATTTCCCTCTTCCCATTCGGAAATCAGCGAATATGCAGCCCCAGAACTGTGCTTATGTGTCAATTCAGCCCATGCAGAAAAAGACCTCAGTTGGATGTGATGTTACCTGCCGACACCTGCTGAAACATTTGGATTCATGAATCCCATCTCCTCACTGAGGAGTGCACAGCAATCAGAGTCATTCTAGTGTGATCAATGCCGCACTGCTGAGGAAGACCATACATGCCGAAGAGGAGTGATGTGGAGATTTGTTGATATTGGCTTACATGCATACCAGACATTACTGTTTCATGTTTCAAGGCCGCAGAGTTCACATTTGATAGGAAAGAGATACAATACAGCCCTAATGTGTTTGTCTAAGGAAAAAAAGTGTGTGAGGAAAGCAAGAGACAGAAAAAAGCAGTATACTGTGTGTGTGTGTGTGTGTGTGTGTGTGCATAGAAATGAGTGGGAGGTGTGTGTATTATCAGGTGATTGATCGGCTGCACGTATGGCTCCAAGGGAAGACATAGGGAGAGGTCAAACAAGACTGTTCCAAATAGACCTGTCGGAATCAGCCTCGGGGAGGCCTAACTGGTTAGACAAGGGCGATACTTTTTTACTACAAGTGCCCTTGCTTTACTGTGCGTGGACCGGACAAGCCCATGTATTATTCACTGGTCTCACTGGGTGATAAATGGGAGACCCTTATTCCAGAAGCAATACAATATTCACCAGTGCTTATCTCTTTTAATCCCATGACCGCAGGCCAAGTCACTGAATTAGTGGGCAAGGCATAACAGTGCTGCTTAAACTGCAGGGGCAAGGTTGTTTAACCAGGAGATTTATCCAAAAGCTATTTGATAAATAAGTGTGTGGATGTAAGCTGACAGTGTTTTTAGGACATATTTAAAAGGAAACATGTAGGATTTATGCTAAATATGAATTGTAGCCAGGACTGTATACTATATATTTCCTGAAAACAGTTTTTTGAAAACTGTGCCTTCATTTTATTCCCCCTCCCAGCTGCATTTGATGTACAATATGGTTGGTGTATGGTTGTATTTTTAAACTGCGCCATCACAACAAATGTCACGGCAATATGTTAATGAATAAGTCATGCATAAGTCACGGTTCTCTCAGTGATTTGTTTTTAAATAAGATTTCTTTTATTCGGGTCTATAAAAAGCTAAACTCCACACTGTCAAGTGTGTGTCACTGAGCTGACTTACTGCCTGTGTTGCATCCGTGCATATGTGTCTGTGTAAACATGCATGTGTCATGCATTATACAATGAACACTACCCCATATTTGTACAGCTTTGTATGATTCCTAGCATGTGTTGTTGTATGCTTTTTTTCTCCATACACTTTATTGATGTGATTGTCTTTATGTTTTGACCAGTGGTGGAAGAGGCACTTATATATTTTACTTAAAGAATAAGACTGACAGTATTCTATGTTTTTCCTGATGTCAGCAAATTCCATGAAAACACCTAAACCAATAATGCATTAGTCTGTCTCTCTCAATACTCTCTTACTTCTTTATCCTGGCTGTAGCTGTCAGCCCTATGTCCATAACAGCTTTCAAGTTTCATTTCTAAAATTTTAAATAATTTCCTAAAAAAAGCTGTGCACTGTAGTTTTTAGCAAACATCACTTAAACAGGAGTAAAAAGGGTATTTGTTGTGAACTATTCGCAGCCATGGATTTGGTGCTCTAGTTAGCATTTACTGCAGCAAGATGGTGTGTGTGGGATTAATTCAAAATAAACTACAGTGCAAATGTTCATCATAATGAAAAAAACATCTCACCCAGTGCAACAGTGTGGCTCATGGATGTAATTTAAAATAGTTTTTGGACTATAATATGGCACAGAGGAATAAGCTCTATCAGGCTTTGCCTACACAGGCAATACTTGTTAGTGGATAAAGTCATTTTTGGTTAATGAGATATGTTGACAATAAGAAAAATATCTTCAGATTTATCCTTTAAAGAGAAATAGCAACACTACAATGTAAAAATACTGCATTCTGTGTCAGCAAAATGTATGTAAAAGTATCAAAAATTAAACTAATCATTATGCAGAGAAATGGCCTGTTTGAGTGTTAAATTATTATACATTGTTTTATTATTGGATTATTTATTTATTATTACTGATGCAGTAATATGTAAGGGGCTTTTTAATGTTGTACCTGGTCATGCTGGAGATTTAATGTTGGAATCTTAACTACTTCATGAGATCATCACTAAAATGAGAATAGCTGGTCCACTTTAAAGGTCAGTCCACCTTAAGTGAGCCTGGTCAGGTTAGGCTAACCCATTGTTACTAACTTCAGGGCTAACTTCCTTCACTTTAATCAGCAGGTGGCAAGCAAGGCATGGGAACTTGGCTTGGGTCTTGAGGAGTTGTGGCATTTATTCACTGACAAATATCCTAAACTGTACACACACTGCACTGCTACGTTCACAGCTATACTGCTAACCTCATATTCTCTGCTCTGGTCACCAGTCGAGTTATTTTTTTTCCCACCTGCATTCTGCAAAGACCTGCCCCTACTCTGCCTCTGACTGGATATGACCCTAATATTCTTACCCTAACCCTAACCATCTCACTCCTCATGCCTAAACGTAACCAACGAAGGCAACAAGCACTAGCCAATCAGAGGCAGAGTAGGACAGGTCTTCGCAGAATGCAGGTGGGGAAAAAAATAAGACATTCAGTACACACTGCTAAAAGAATGTGGCCATATGCAGTACAGACCACCTCCAAATGTGATCTAAGCGCACAGATCTCAATGCGTCCGCAATGCATCTTGGGTGCATTGTACTTAGAGCTGTCCACTTGTGATTGGATCGCCTAACATGCATTTTAATGTCAGGTGTGAACAGGGCCTATTTCAGCATTGGAGACGATTCCCCATTCTCCTCAGCACTTCTCCCTCCATCCTCAGCACCGCTCACAGCCATGTCACAGCAATTTGGAAAAAGCTGAATCCTACAGTACAACTGCATCACCAGCCTTTGTTTTCCCACACAGAAATTGGATGTCTGCCACATAGCTTTCTAGAATACTAATGAGGGTGGTTAGCGAGTCAAAGTTACTGACCTGAGGTGTCGAGACAGAGCACAAACTAAGGAGTGGTGGGGTTGAGTGCAGCCAGACATCGTCTGCCACAATAAGACTGGAAATGTCAGAGTTTATTACCTATGGCCTGGCTTGCCCTCCACCGGTCAGGCCTGATAGCAAACTACAGTCATGCCTCATTTGTCCCATTATATGGGGATTTTTGGGATTGTGGAGGGAAGCACAGAGATTTTGCTGCACTTCAATCTGTAACACAAGAATAAGATGTTTTGCATTATATCTAATCTATTGGACATTTTTTAAATTCCTTGAAAGGCATACTGTAGTTTCTCTAGTTCACAACAATTTCCCTGTATGTGTGTGTGTGTGTGTGTGTGTGTGTGTGTGTGTGTGTGTGTGTGTGTGTGTTTGTGTGTGCGTGTGTGTGTGTGTGTGTGTGTGTGTGTGTGTGTGTGTGTGTGTGTGTGAGTGCTCTATAATTAGGTGTTCAACCTCAGGAGAAGCCCCCCTCCACATCAGGGATGAGCGGTAGAGAGGGAGGATTTGAACAGCCTGTGGAAACCATGTCATGTCTCTCTCCGTCTTTGCTCATCTCTCCCTTTACTTGCCCTCCTCTCTCTTGGTTTTTGTTTCATTTTGATGCTGATTATGTGTCTGTCAGCTTGTATCTCCCATTTTCTCTGCCTATCATCTCACACTCTCCCAACTTTTCTAACTTCATTTTCATTGTTCCACCTCCCTCCCCCCTCTCCTTCTCCCCTCGTCTCTCCACAGGTGGTGAGGCCAGGGGAAAAAAAAAAAACAACAACAGAAAGAAATAGAAGAAAGGGAGTGATCCCGCTTTTCTGCTGCTCATGCCTTTCCATGAACATGGTATGGGTTAGGCTTGTCAGGCAATTAATGTAGCTCCTTGTGGCTATGAAGAGCCTCTCCATTATGAACAAAGCCTATTCATGAGCTGGGACGTAACCCCCATGCCTTCATTTGTATCAGGGGAAGAATAATTACCCCCCATGCAACTAATCTATCTCTGCAGCCACTGATTCCTTTTCTATGTGGCAGTCTGTTTCAGTAGGCATCCTCCTATTTTTCTCATTCTTTAATTCACATTTCAATGGAACATTATAGATTACAGTGAGAAAATATCAGCTTTCCATGAGTGTAAATTTGTATCATTCTGGCAGAGGCCTGGTCTCTGCCACTTATTGTATATGCAGGGTTTCATGCATAGATGCAATTTTGCAAAAACATAATTTAGTATGACATGTTATGGATAAAAGTGGTTGGATGAAGAAATATAGAAAAGTCCCAAATATTGCACTTTTTAAAGACTTAAAAGTTCCATTTTTTCTTATGTGAACAAGAACAAAGACCGCACATATTAATTGAAAGAACCCTGGAGAGAATGACACAATTATGTATCAGATACATGTACATAGCAAATGAATAGGTTTTGCATTTTTTCATTTTCATTTCTTTTCATTTCTTTTTTGTTTTTGTTTTTGTATGTGACTGCTCAAGTATAAAATTAAATAAACATATTTGGAATTATAGTTGCATCTGAGATTTATTGCATCCACTACTTTTTTTTCCCCCAGTCTAGAAGTCTTACAACTTCATAATACATGTTTCCTACCTTCATAACCTCAAGTGTTTCCTTCATTTGTGTTTCCATATAACAGTATATTTGCCAAAAGTGAATTCTGATGGACTTAAATTGAACAATTACTTTGTAAAAATGTTTTGCGAGAACCAGCTTTTTGAAAATACCCAAACTATCCAGTGTAGCTGAACGGTTTTCTATGGAAGAGCAACATTGCCATCTATCATCTAGAAACAGAAATGCAGATACACTAAAAAATAAATAAATAAATAAGTCAATAAAACTTCGGTCTGACATTAAGCTGCTGGAATCAGATGTTTTACATGTGTACAGATGAAGTAAAAACCAGAATCGTAATTATAAACACAGGGATTTTTTGTTAGAATGCCAAAATCTAATATCTAACTTACTAAAACTGTACATGATACAATAGCAAAAAAGTTTGAATTTCTTTATTTAGACAATTTGAGTCAACCAGTAACCCAGTAAGAGCAAGCAGGTTATTAGTCATAGATTAGCCCAAATCACAAGGATTTTGAAAGTTGATCCTAAGCAAGCTAAACATGATCCCTCCCTCACTGCTCTGCCCTAGCTTTCATCCTGAGGGCCTACTGACTGACATTCCTCATGCATACAGTGCTGCCAGTATGGCCTTGGATGGGAATACTCCACTGTCACCCTGAGATTTATTCCTTGGGCCTGCGCTCAGGTAGTGTATTTGCATGGGATGCGGTGATGCTGCCACATTGTCAAATGATAATCCAGCCGGTCAAAAAGTCCCAACGGTGCCTTGTGTGAATGTGATTTAATTTCTCCTGCCTAATTTAGTGAAGAGTGTTTATCGAGTGGCCCGCCTGTCTGTGTGAGAGATTACAAGTGAAGGTGGTGCGGGTGATTAAACACGGGACTGACACGGCAGTGTGTTTGCTCTGTTGCTGGGATAGCAGCAGCGGTGACACCAGAGAGCATGATGCATGACCTTTCTTTTTATTAGCACACATGCAAACATATAATGTGCATCCAGGGTTGCACACGCTCAGAAATGCACTCAGTGAGTGCCACAGGAGTATGTCATCATGATTGAGAAAGATGGCTTCTTCCTTAACCATAATTTCATGCATAATGTCACAGATCTGGATGCTCCGCAGCCCGACTGTTCTCCCCTGAATCCTAATTCCGCATTCAGATTGGTTTATTTCTGAGACGCCTCAGCAAATCATGCCCCTAATTAATCGGAATGATGCATCGATTCCAACTTCCTTCTTCCCTTTCCTCCGCAATTTTCAAGGGCTTATGAGGAATGCATGAGGAAATAGAAACACAATCAAAGCAGAGAAACTCCTCAGAATAAGAGTATTTCAGATGTAGCATTTGATTACACCAGTGTGCACAACTCGCAATCATTTCTGCTGTGATATAAATCTGCAAAGTAGATATTTGAAACAGAGAAGGTAAAACTATTCAAGACTAATCCAAACAGGTGTATGTAAATGTATGTTACATCTCAAACATAAAACTACCAGCAAGCTTTATCACCTTTTTTCCATTCTTTTTTTTATCAGCTCCGACTACCTCTCCTGCTCTCCTTTCCCCTCCCTCCATCCTTTGCTCTTCAGCTCTAACAGCCCATGACAGCTGGAGATGAAATAGAAATTTTGATATCAAACACCTACACAAAGGAGGGCTGACCTTTGATCAACGCGCCGTTTGATGTTGTGACATGAAATTTGCATCATGGGAGCCCAGGCAGCGGACGCTACCGCAAAGGGCTAATGCCAGAGCCCTGTCAGGGAGCTGCGAAGGTCAAGGATCTATTAGGAAGGAACAAGCCCTCTAATCCCACACCAGGGCCCTGCACAGCATTTGATGTTCAATACACAGAAATAGAATAGAAAATTGAGCCCCGAGAACAGAGCAATGACAGTAAGAGTATTCATTAGGTATTAGCTCATGAGTGAACAGGGAGGAAGGGCATTATGGAATTATTAGATATGATACTGTGTTTATACCATGACATCCATAACCTCGGCTGGTCAAACAAGATGATACTAGTCAGAAATAACAGGCCTCGAATTTGTTAAACTATCTATAAAGCATTTCATAACAGTTTCTTTCTCCTTGCCAGAAATAAAATGGACATCCACTCTGGTGGTGTGGGCCGCTTTGGAACATATGGCACGCTCCATCTGAATGTTGTCTATTGATCTGTGGACAGGTGGATCAGTGGAGCTCCGACGCTGTTTAATTATTCAAGCTGGCACGTCATTTTTCATGCCTGGTGCTGTTTCAGAAGACCAAAATAAACCCGTCACTCCCACTGTCCATCTTTCATCTGGCCATCAGCTTGCAGCCTCATTAGCTACACAACACAGGTGAAGGGAGAGGAGGGAAGGAAAGGAAAAAGAGGTGCACACTCATATATGGCTGTGATATATACAGTATATATGCTTTCACACACACACACACACACACACACCAACACACTAAGTAAAGGGTCTGCAGCAATATGTCAGACAATCATTTGATCTCATTTCAGGCAATATCATCATCTTCCCTCTGTCCTGTAATCAATATTTCAGTTTCATTTTTGGTCCCACTTTCAAAGAGCAGTGCAAAAAATTGCAAAGAGTTTTGTAATACAGTGAAGATAGTGGTTTGTTTGGTTAATTTATGACCGTTAACTGATATGAGCATTGACGATTTTGGATGTGCATTCTTAAACCATTCTTATATCTTCTCTGTGTTACAGGTTCTCCCAGTCATTCCTGTAAATCGTTGGTATGCATGTTTGTGAGATGACAAACTGCTGAGATATCACAGCCCACTGTGCAACATTATAGGAACAGATGTTTTATGTAAGTGAACATGCCATGAGACTGAGACAGCGTCACCTGAATAATGTTCCATAATATAATACTGGGGTAAAAGTGCTGAGCCAAACTCAACATCACAACATGATGTTTCATGGTTAGATTTACATTATAGTAACTTTGGTTAAAAATTCAACTTTACATACTTGTAGGGGGAATGTTGGCCTCCTGATCGTACTGACTGCTAAATCAAAAAGATATATCAAATTAATTAAATCAATGAGAAGAAGAGCAAGCATTGACAAGCATCATATACTCACTAATCTATCCTTTTCATGCTTGAGGTGAGTGAAAGAAAATGCTGTCAAATTCCTCAACAAGCAGCTCCCCAAGTGCCTCAATGTTTAAAGCAACAGGTTTAATACCAAACAAGACAAATAGTCTAAAAAAAAGCTGACATGGTGATGCATAGCAGGTATAACCATGTTCACCATCTTGGTTTTGTGTGTTAGTCAAGTCTAGTCAATTTTATTTGTACAGCCCAATATCACAAATCACAAATTTGCCTCAGGGGGCTTTACAATATGTACAGCAATACAACATCTTCTATCCTTAGACCCTCAATTCGGATAAAAAAAAAAAAACTCCCTTGAAAAACCCTTTAATGGGGAAAAAAGGAAGAAACCTCAGGAAGAGAAACAGAGGAGGGATCCCTCTCCCAGGATGGACAGATGTGCAACAGATGTTCTGTGTACAGAATAGAACAAGAAAGACAAATTATAGAAATACAGCATGCAACAGGATAACAAAATTATAAAGGATTTATAATATATATGAAGAATGGTGAAAAATGTTGGCCTGCTAGCATTTGCTAATTAGCCTACTAAACACAAAGTACAGCTGAGGCTGGTGCACATGTCATTAGTTTTGCGGGTATTTGATCTTAAACCATAAGTATTGGAAAAAGTATAAAATTTTGACCTGGTTAAGGAATCACCAAAGTGATTACATTACTTCTTTAGGGGGACATGAATGTTTATATGAAATTTCATGGCAATCGCTCCAATATTTTACTAAAAACCACAAATGTCAACCCCATGGCAGCTCTAGAGGAATTGTCAGGGGATTGCCAAAGTCAATAGGATAAATGGTCTGGGAACTATGAATGTCTGTATAAAATTTCACGGCAATCTATCCAATGGTTGCTGAGATATTTCAGTTTAGACCAAAGTGGTGGACCAACCCAGTGACCAATCACCAGTTTACAACCAGAACCAGAACCACAACACTTCACTCAGTTTGGATGCCAGACACCAGTGAACTGTTGATAAGCTGAAGCCCGGAGAGGCTGCACTATTAAAGATGTTATGCAGACATGTTCTTAAAGTCATACTTATTTACATTCTGCTTGGATAGTGTTTCATTACTCATCTATTAATACACCAAGCACATATTATGGACAATTACTGAATGATTTAATCATATACTTTTCCATAAGCAATCAATTTTATTATGAATTATTACTGCACTGGACCAACACCACAAATAATTTCTAGATAACCTTTGGCATTTTTTTGTATTAATAATAATACTTATTCCTTCACTGAAAACAGCAATGATTCTACCTAGGACAGGTAACCATTCCTGATTAAACAAATAAAGTCAGATTTCAACAACCTTGCTCACATCAAGATATTTGCATGCATCTCACTAATCTCCCAGAACTGATGAAAAAGGACCAGATATCGTCCACTGTATTGCATTACCTCACTCACCATATTTCCTGACACCAGTATGAGGTAAGACTTTTCAGGTCAGACGTTTTTAAGACTCAGGAGTTTGCTGGCCTGATCAATAATTTTGTTCTCTGTAATTATCTCACCATTGCACTCATTAATTACACTTTCAAGGCTCATTTCCAGTGTTGGCCACAGATGCTCATTCTGTGGGAGCATCCAGTGAGGTGAGGGTGAGAGGGGAGGAGGGTGTGGTGTGGAGTGGCAGTGGCAGAGGAGAGGACTGATTAATACTCTGTCTCTCTGTCTAAGGTTGGCTGCCACTTGCGGGGGGTAAAATGCAAGTGCTCTGTCATCTGAGACTTCACCAAGTGGGAGACAAACGAGGTCTTTGGCGGCCAAATCGATAAGTTCCTCTGATGAGCCAAATTTAGAGAGTGCTGCTCCACTCTGAAGTAATCCTCCAACATCCCGGTGTAAGACTTTTCCAGAGAACATCCTGTGTAGCCGTTTCTGACTGCAGGATACATAATATATGGATTGAGAAATTGAGAGATAGCTCGCTTGGGCCAATCCCTACTGTATTGATGCATCAGTTATTCAGTGAAAAATGAGACATTATACAGATTGGTAAACTCAACCAATAGGTTGCAGGCAGATTAGCTGCTGTTGATTTTTGCAATGACTAAATTACAGCAATGAATTTAGAAATCTATACTCAACCACATCTATGAAATAAATCATTTTTGAGCCAGAGAGAGGCAAAGAGATTTAGTCAGTCCATCTTGTTGGTCTTTGATTGAATCCCATCCTCTGTCTGCTCATTTGTCTTCTTTTCCATTCTATATATGAAACACTGCCAATCCTCCTCTTTGTAGATTAAAAAAAAAACATGACATGAGTTTGGCTGATAGCAAATCCAGAGTGATGTGTGACGTTGCTAAATGTGCTCACTACCTTGCCAACCTCTCCATCTGTCCAGGAGGAGGAGTTGCCAGATTGGCTGAATAATTTTCACTGGACCCAAACAGCTGTCAGCTCCAATCTACGGTATGTTCCCATGACAACACCTGGATACACTGGGTGGAGGAGTGAAGGAAGCTGAAATGATCATCACAAGATTAGAAAATTGGGTTACAGTGCTTGTGCAGTGATCATTTTTGATTAGTGTTGTTAATTTGTGAATTATAATATTAACAGTGGTTGACTCCCTTCCCTTGATGACGCTGTTTATCTCTGTTGAGTGCACTCTGTGGGATACACGTCCCATATTGCTCAGTTTTGAGAGTGCAGTGTCAGCCCCATTTTTTTTTTTTTTTTTTTTTGCTGACACTGCTCTGACTTGCTCATCTCATGCTAATTATCATATTATGATAATTAGTGTTTAGGTTAGAATCCACCAGAGGGCAGACAGAGGTCACAATTAGTTATACATTCAGCACCTAATGCCCTTCTCTGAACAACCTGAGCAAAAGGTCTACTGGTCAGCTGAAAACACACTCCGAAGTCTGGCACACTGATGCCATCTACTGTCTGTGACCATAAAACTGGATTTTAATGAAACCTTACAAGCAATATTCATTTTGTTTAGTCAATGCAATGTTGGGTATTCTCACATTTTCAAACATGACAACAAATACTGATAAAAAGTCTGCATTGGTAAGCAAGTGTTGTCTGTCCACACGATGTATGGGCAACTATATCTAGATGTATATTGGTTTAAAAACTGCTTTTCAACAGTTTCAGGTTTTGTATGATGCTTCACCAACCATGGTTTTGTGTTGTTAAAATAACTTTCTCTAACTCGTTCAGTCTTTGCAAGTCCTTGGAAGTGCTAGTCAAACCTTTCGTTAGTAAGCGTGGCATACATATGACTGCATTCTGAAAACCATATAATCATTTTGCAGTGGAGAGGCTATTAAACCGCCAAGATATAGGTGGTTTGACATGTGGATGGAGGGAGGTGCAAAGCAGCAACTGAGAGAAGAGAAATAGAATAAGAGGAGGAAAAGGGAGGGTTGGAGAGAAGAACCAGCTGGGGTTGTACCTCGAGTCAGGATACAGCTGCAAGCACAGTGGCGTGTATGGAGGCTTAGGCCAGGCCAGGCCTAAACATGGAGCAGTTTCACGCCTCAGCTGCAGAGAAGTCAACTGGGAAACAAGGGGCTAATAAAGGGACTGGGGGCAGATGAATTTCTTTCGCAGAGCTTGTTCCCAACACAAGCCTGCTTTAAGGGTGCTGGTGTGTGTCTGTATGTATTGTATGAATCTGTGTATTCTCAATGTGTGTGGCTGCCTATGTGTTTTTCAGCACACACAACACATTATACAAGACCATATGGCAAAAGACAAGAGCCTGATCCTGACCATGACAACAGAAAACAGATGTCTCTCTGTCAGCCAGCAGCACAGCACAGACAGGTACAGCTCTTCCAACCTGAAAGGTCCAATAAAAGCAGACAGCCTTTGGCAAACATTACTTGTTGTGACTGTTTTGAGATTATCTGAGGAAATTCATGTCATATTAAATAGATTTTACATTGCACAAGTGATTATTATTCTGTCCGATTTTGCAGACATTCTGGCGTGGTTCGCTCATGAGGCATGTGAAGTTCCGTTTTCCTCCACAAGGGGGCAAACTCTCTCCAATATTTGCATGTGTGTCCATGTGGACCTGCTGTAACTAGAGTCATGGATGCAGCACTTTGCAGTTACTCAGACAACAAGCTCTTTTAAGTATGACAAAAGTGGCATAATTATTTGGCTCAAGTATTTGAGTTTGAGTGCAGCCTGCAGTTGAGTCTATTATTCAAACAAGGCTTTACAGCAGAGCAGCACCTTTTTTTCTTCAAAGGCATGCGTGCCTTTCCTTTCACCTCAGAAATTAATGTCCCACCCTGATATACAAACTTGGCCGTTTCATCCCCTTTTCAGTGATTTTTTTTTTTCGCTCCAGGCAGGAAACGAACACAGGAGGTTTTGTCCTCCGCTGTTGTGGGGGTTGAGACCCCCCACCCCTCCCGGCGAGTCAACTTGATGTTGGGAGATGAGACGGGAAACAGGTGTCACCCATGACCTTCAGTGTTCAAACACTACAGGCCTCACAATCAGGGGCGCTTCAAGGGGGGGCTGGTCTCCTCAGAAGCTACTTTACCATTTCTCCCCTCATCATCTCTCCTTCTCCCAAATATTAGGCACCAAATATTAAGTAACCCCACACTCCCATGTTTGTCATTGAAGATTATTTCCATTGGAGTGTGTGTTTAGCATCAATGCTGCATTACCCGGTTACACTGCGTTTCTCTTGTGTTCACCCCGATCTCACCTCAGCGCAGAAAGATGACCCCCTTAGACAAAGAAGGGAATACAAAGTAATAACCTCTAAATCCCAACCACTGGCTTATGTGAAGCCGGAGACGATTGGGAAGTCTGCTGTTGAGAAGGATAGATGTGGGAGCCGGCGGTGTCTGTGTCCTCAGTGTGTCTGTCAGCGCCGCTCCTATCACCCACTCTGTTTTCCTCATAAGAAAAAGATTAATTCTGCAGATTATCAAGCTTCAATAAAGTACTTTCTGTTAACCAGTAATTGGGAGAAGTTGATGCCTTGTCCAGACGTGCACAATGGGCGGTCAAACAGAGTTAAAGGACACCAATACACCTTTGATAAATTTGCAAAGCATACTATATTACACTTGCAAACACAAAAGCATGCGGTATCTGAGAGAGAAGACAAAGGGAAATTACATGTAGAGCCATAAAACAAATGTAGTGACCATCAGACCAAGGAAGGAATGTATCCAAATATCAAGTTCAGCAGTTAGCTGAAATAGCTGCAACTTGTGGGGTCCAAGCACCATGAGACCTGTGGATTTCTTAGAACTGCCATCCAATTTATAGTTAATCAAATCTTAACTATAACTATGTAAGATATACATAAGGAAGTTGAAATGTACAAAAGATAATGTTTGGATCACTTTTTGGACAATTCATGTATTTGCTATTGCCTGAGTAACAAGCAACATCCTATTTTTTATAGGTTTGAATGCTGTTGACCACCCAGTTCCCTGGAAAATGGCTTCCCAAACGCATCACATAGTTCTTCCAGATAGAGGAAGAATATTCAACTACTTGCTCTGACTCCTCCTAAATGTTACTGCAAATTAAATCAAATATAATCTTGCAGATATCCCTAGAGAGAAGACAATGAAAATATTCCAGGGATTTCTGGTGAGGGAAAATCACCACAAAAGCCTGTGCTGTTGGCAGAAAGAGGAAGCCACACCATCTTATCCCCTATGATCCCCAATAAGTCACCCAGTTATTCTTTGACACATAAACAAACCACTGTCTTTCAAGGCATTTTTTTTTCTTGATTCTAGTTACATTTAGCCTGTATTTCACGTGAACAGCTGTATGTCATAGCTTTATGGCCATTATCTCACCACAGACATGACCATAGAAATCCCTTACCATTTGTCTATAGAAGGGCGCCTGTTTATGGACTAATGGTTATCCTGGTTGTGTGTCTATGGCATGAGCCTGACAGCCAACTGTTTGACACTGAGGCCACAGAGACAGATGGCAACCAAATGCCTTTTATTGCCTGCCTTTACCACTTGTGTGTCCCGATCACATCAGTCATGAACACTGCAGGGACTACATGACATGAAGCTCTCTCTCTCTCTCTCTCTCTCTCTCTCTCTCTCTCTCTCTCTCTCTCTCTCTCTCTCTCTCTCTCTCAAAGCTCCTTGGGCCCTCAGCCTATCAGATCAAAATGATTGCTGTGATACTATCAGTGATTTATGATTTCATATTTAAACATGCAGCCTGCATGCATATCTGCATACATCATCTCTACTGTATGCCTATATATGTATTTCTGTGTACATAGCCTATACTGAGCGTACATATGGTAAATGTATGTGTGTGTGTGTCTTTGTGTGTATGTGTGTGTGTGTGTGAGTGAGTGTCATATTGCCACGCTATGTGCTGACACAGCGCCTAGAGCTACAGGTCGCACCTGGTGTGTGAGAGCAGTTCACCAGCTGCTGATGCTTGAGTGTCAGATGCAGACACACACACATACACACACATATACATACACATACTGTATGTATGCACGCAACTGTATATTGGTTCATTCCATTCCTTACACATGTGTGCATGTATACATACAGCCTTGCATTGACATATGCTCCTTCGTGTCACGCACTGCCCATAATGCATGAATGCATATTTCTATATTCACAAGTGCAACAAAGAGTGACAGGCATTGCATTGAGATATTGAATGCTGATACTCTTGGGACACAACCTGAAAATACATTCAAACAGGATGCAGCTGAATTCTGTAAAAAGATGCTTTTAAAACTCATTTAGTGTATTTTAAAAGCAATATATTAAATACGTCAATGAATATTAAATATACAGAAATATACAAATTGGCAAATTAGTGAATGTATGTGCATGCATATATATATATACATATGGCATACATACAGCTACATATGTAGATACTGTACCTACGAACCTGTATACACAAACAGTGAATATCACTTAGTATTCATACAATCATGCAATGACGAAATTCATCACCTTCAATGCTATCGACACAAACTCTTGATTTTCTTTTCCACCAGTTTGGTTGAGACTGAAACTCATCTTAACACCTTTTGGATCAATTGCCATACAGACATTCATGGTCTCAAGAGAATGAATCTTACTGACTTTGGTGATCCCCTGACTTTTCCTCTAGCGCTACCATGAGGTTGGCATTCTTGTTTATTAGTTAAATGTCTCGACAACTATGGGATGGATTGCCACAAACCTTTGTACAGACATTCATGGATCCCAGACAATGTATTTTAATGACTTAAATGATCCCCTGTGTTTTTCTCTAGTGACACCATGAGGTTCACATTTGTGGTTTTGAGTAAAATGTCCTGACAACCATTGGATGCATTGCCATGAAATGTAGAACAGACAACAACAACTTAAGTAATTCCTTAAGTGGGGGAACACTTTTCATCTAGTACTACCAACAGGTCAAAATTTTATTTTTCCCACTACTTTTACAATAAGTACAGACTCACAAAGCTGCTGGCATATCTGTATAATCTTAATCTTAGTGTATTTTAAAAGTGATTCATATATTCCTTATTCATTTTGTTATAAAGAGTAATACAGAAACTCACTAACTGGAAAATTTGTGGACACTGATGTCAACACTTGCATAAGTATACACCTGCATACAGTATGTTGCTATAATGTACCTTTACACAAATACTGAATGACTTGTCTTAACACCCATACTATCATAAAATACTGAAATCTATTTCATCATATTAAACATAATCTATAATTATAGAGGTAATGTATACTGTAAACCAGTAAACCTCCCCATTTGGTTTAATGTGTTTTCTAGACTATTCCCCTGTTGAATGTACCTGTTGCAAATATGTATTCAGGGGGTTTTGCCAAAGATTAATAGGCCCAATGTGAAATAATTTAATTCTCTGACTCAGTAACAGTAGGTACACCTTAATGGTGTCTTTGACATTGTGAATTATCCACAGCTCAGCTTTTGTAATTCTTAACTCGATCATGTTCCTCTGGCTGTTTACTTTGTCCCAGCCAAGAAGCAGACCACAAGGTTTGTACCCGTACACACAGCCTCCCACTGATAGCACATTGAGGGAATTCACACATTGTCCTGACCACTTCAAACAAGACATGTAAGATCAAAGACTGTCTAGACTCATAACTACTATGCTGTCAGAGTAAAGTATGGAGTCACCTGACATTTTGTCGAGATAAAACAGGCATGTCATGATCCAGAATCAAACAGCAATTTGCCAAAAGTGTGTGGCTGAAGTTGAAGATAAGGAATCAAAGTTGAGCTGGCACCAGTTGAGCCACCAGTGGGGCTTGAAAGGTGACTCTAGCAGAGCTACTATCACTTTCTCCAAGTACAGGCTAATCTAATCAGTTGTATTACAGTAAAGACAGACTGGAGGTGAAGCTGTATAGACGCCAGAAGTCCAACACTCCAGAGATTAAACACACCTCAGACGAGACTGGAGACAGTAAGTTGGAATATTAAAGTGGCGCTCTCATTTCACAAAAATCAGAGATTAAACCTATTTGAATAAGATATATATTGGGATTTTATTTATTTTGCATATCAGCTTTGAGTTATTACTTATATCATCTATTTTTTCCCCAAAAGGTCCCTCTTTTCTAACAGCTGTTGATTCACAGCTTAAAACGCTTAAACAACAGGCTTGTTTTTTTTCCATAGGAATTTCCTCCGTGCTCTGTTCTTGTTGACACACATTTGTTTGTGGTGGGACAGGGAGGAGAGAGGAGGGCGAGGTGAGAGGCAAGGAAACCATCATACCCCCTTCCGAGATGGACAAGCCCCTATTATCCCCTCGTCCACCTCCCTCCTCCTTCTCTGAGTGGGGGCTCATAATTGGACCTTTGTGCTGTGTGTGAATTCTTCGCCTGCACACACTTTCCCAGACTGTGTCCGGCCACCAAACAGATGGGGTCTGTATGCAGAGGACACACACACACACACACACACACATGCAGCCTTGCAAACATCCACACACACACATACACACAGTGTGTCCACGGGACATGTCACACACTCATGCCAGACCCTTCTCATGCCCCATTAATAAAAAAATTGCAGCACAATAACAAGAGAAGGCCTAAAAGCCAAAGTAGATTAGAATGTTATCTGGCCCTAAAAAGAGATTATGAATTGGCAGAATATCTCTCTACTGTCAGAGACAGAAAGCAGAGACAGATCCTAACCAAGTACAAGCTCAGTGACCACAAATTGGCAATCGATAAAAGGACGGCACAAAAAATCATGGCAACCAAAGGAAAACAGAATATGTGGTCACTGTTTGACAGGTGAGGTTGAGACAGAGATGCACTTCCTCCCATAATGTGAAACATCCAATGAAATAATGAACATTTACTTTACTTTACATTTACAAGTTGAAATTTCAGATTTCAAAGAGCCTAATGACCTCTCAAAATTAAAAATACACACACACGCAAAGGATAAACGCAAAGGATATGTATATATATTCAATATATATCAATCTTAATGCTGTGTTAATGTTCATAATATTATTTTGTACTGTCCAAATACTTGGACAAATTGTATTTTGATGCTTTGGCAACACTGTTTTCGAAACTTTCATGCCAATAAAGCCCACTGAATTGAATTGAACTGAATTGAATTGAGAAGGAGTTGGAGGAGCCCTCGGCCCCTGCGAGGAGGCCGTGCACTCCTGAATCCATGGGTCTGAAACACACAGAACATTCAATAATGTTTTTGTAACTGGGACGTTTGAAGTCATTGAGGGAGAATGCATCATTTTTGGGAAAAGGGGGAGAGAGAAAGGCATTGGCCAAAGGTCTATTGTTTGGCCTTTCCTTCTCTTTGTTCACATTATTGAACATTATGGTAAGTAGCATGGCTTAGAAGAAAGCAACATATTGCCAAGGCAACCAGAGCCTGTAATTGTCTGTTAGTACTTTAGAGCTTGCAGCTGCACAGGCTCTTCTCTAAAAGAGCCCTGTTTTGGCCATTGGTGATAATGGCAAGGAGAAGGAGTTGGGGCAGGGGGTAGGTTGTGTGTGTGTGTGCGTGTGTGTGTGTATGTGTGTTGATGGGGGCCTCCCACTCTTTCTGTCTTTCAGAGGTATCAAGAGTTGTGCAACTTTTCTCTCCTTTTGTCCTCTTCTGTCTCTGCACCTACTTCCTAATTTCTTCGGTTTGTTTCAGCCGTTCACTCACTTTCCCACCTCATCCCTCAGTTTGTCACCACTTCTGCCGCACGCCGGCTTTACTCTTTTCACTCATTCTGTCATTCACTCCTCCTGTGTTCCTCACTCCCCCCCCTCTCTCTCTCTCTCTCTCTCTCTCTCTCTCTCTCTCTCTGTCAGGTACCTCTGCATGTGAAGAGATAACTATGCGCTGTACAGACGATTTGCTCCATAAGTCAGCCACTTGTTAGGCTGTCGGATCTGCTTCGTTTGGACACTCCTATCCGTCAGCAAACAAGCTCTGCGATCCATATCTCCTGAGCCACACTGAGCCCATTTTGTATCAACACAGTGACAGGAAAAACACAACCTTTTCATGGTAAATACCTGTATTGTGATTGTTAGAAACAAGACAATATGATTTATGCCTCAAGACAGATATCAGATAGCAGTAAATTGTTGATTTGCATGTAATAGACAGAGACAAATTATACAGTAGAGCAGAAAAAAGGGGCGTTTGTAGCTGTGTGCTAACTTGTCTGTCTGTCTCTTTAAAGCATTTACATTTTATGACAACTAGGAAACAGTTTTTCCAGCGCTTCGTAAAAAAGTACGCCTGCTTCCCGCCATTTAGGAGCAGGACAAATTGAAGCAGGGTACTTTCACAATTCAAAGCAAACAACATGATGGATTCTGGCAGGGATTTCCTCCAAATCAATAGTCATGCTTTTTTGGATGGAATGTAGCTGGAACATCTGCTGCCTGAGGTCTGACTAACAGGTGCCACAGAGCGGCACAATGTCGTGAGAACACAGAATCCGCTGGGAGCAGGGCAAGGCCAGGTGCTCCATGGCCGCGTTCATCCGTGGGGGGAATCCGCTTTATTAAACCAAGCAGAATTGTAAACTTGATCCAGGACGGAGAAGAGTTTAACACAAGGCCAGCTCGCCCACGCAGGCTAACGTTGCTGCATGAGTTTCAACGCGAAGAAGAGACTCTGGTTGCTCACCAAGCTTCTTCTAACTCCTACATATCCCTGTCTGTCACAACAACCACTGTTGATGTGAAGCACAATGTTGAAGGCATTCAGTGTAAACCCAATTATTTCTCTTATGCCAAAGCAAACAAGGAAATGTGTAATGTCCAATTTTTGTAGGAAATGTTGAACATGTAGAGGAAAAATACTTAGGAAAATAGTTTTGTCTGGCTACATACTCTGCATACTAGGGGGAAATTTGTAGAGGGAAAACTATTCAGGGGGAAAAATAACTGAAACGACACTTCACCCAGAAATGTTTGTTTTTCCCATTTTGGCGGTATTGACATAGCTGTTCCTTCGTTCCGGCCTGTCCTGTCCTTTCACAAACACACCCAGGTGCATGTTGGGAGTGCAGCAGCCAGCCAACCTTGTCGTTGCAAGCCTTCACCACGGCAACAAGCCCAGTGGAATTGATCATTTTCAACACTTCACCCTCAGGGAGTGTGGAGATTGCTGACTATGGGGACTGCTAGGTGTGTCTATGTCAAAGACTAAGACTACAACACATAAAATTAAGATTAAATACTGGGTTATCATTGAATTTTCTTAAATGTTCCAGTGAATGTAGGAATTTTCACACAACCCTTGCTTGTTCCCCCAAAACTTGGTATTCAGACATGCTGAGCAAATCCTTTTTTGTTAATTTGGGTTTTGGTGCCAGAAATGTGGTGTGATATTTCACTGAGAGGGGAGAATTGTAAAGTCCAGCTGTTGGGTTTGACAGCTTTAGGGCACAGCTGGTCTTGGTCTGTTTGTGTGTGTGTGTGTGTGTGTGTGTGTTTCTGTGTGTGTGTGTGTGTGTGTGTGTGTGTGTGTGTGTGTGTGTGTGTGTGTGTGTGTGTGTGTGTGGGTGGGGCTGATATGCACGTACAAGTGTACATTACTTACCCAGTGGCTCATATCCGTTAAGTCCATTTACTTTAATTTTGCGAAATTGTTAATAGCTGACGTAATGAAATATGATGTTCACCAATTAATTATGTCTTTGAAATGATATGTGCAAGGCTAAGAAAGACTTAACAGAGATGTGATGAGGTGTGAAATATTGAGATGGAGATATAAAATTACTGTATGAAATTCATCATCACCTAAGCACCACTGGGAAAGAACTATTACTTTGCAGAATATAATATAGGAACAATGTAATTATGAATATTTGATTCACCCAGTAAGATTTTGAAGATTTATCCAACCTTTTCTAACCATGTTCCCTTTTCATCTACCCTTCCTCCCCTTGCTGCAACCTATGGGACTACAATGGATGAATGGAGGAAGTGGGGTCCTGTCCCCTGGGTGTGGTGGTGAGCTAGATGAGCCCTGGTTGTACCCTACAGGGATCAAAAGCAGCTCAGGTAGATCCAAACACCACCCTCTCTCCTCTCCTCTCCTCTCCTCTCCCCCATTGTTCTCGCATCTCCTTCTTATCTGATCGGGCATCCACTCACTCCAATTTGCAATTCTAATGAAAATCAGACACCTGCCCTGCCAACCTTCGCCCCTCTCTGCAGATCCCTGCCACAACAACAGGGAGAAAAAGACGGAGAAAAAACAAGGCAGAGAAAAGCCAGCGAGGTGAAGAGAGTGGGAGAGAGAGCCCCTATCAGATGAGGGGTATTATGTTACTGCTGGACTGGTAGATTGGATTGTCAGATGGCCCAACGACGGGAGAAAAAAATGGTCTCTTTCATTCTGGTTTGCTACGACAGAGGTCTTCTCACACGGTGAAAGAAGCAGGATATGATGTTGGCTGTCAGACCAGTCTGGGGACCTAATCACCCCCGCGGGAGGTCTAACATCGGGGTGATCCCGGCCTCTGTCATCTCCTTCCATGTTGGGGGAAGAGGCGACAGCCTCTAAGGTGATGATGTTATGAAGTCTAAACAGATTGCAGAGCCATTAATGTTGGTATGTTTCGACAAATTGAACAGGAGCTTGTTTTCAGTTTGGCTCAACCTGCAGATATCACCTTCAGAGTGTCATTAAAAATGTGCACCCTTAAAGCTTTATTTATGAGCTGGTATCAGTGAGGGTGTAGGCATACCATATTATGTTACAGAATGTTTAATACCAGTTAAAGACAGTGCTCACGCAGAACAAGAGCTCTCTGTGTATTCTCCCCATTACCTCGCCTCATCTATCACGGCACACAATCTGTACCTCTCGCTGGCCCTTGCTTGCTGATAGCCAAAGGTTGAGAGTATCAGCAGCCCTAAATGGGGCCTAACAGCCAGCAGACTAAAGAGAGGAAAAGAAGCAGGTGGGGAAGGAGGGAGGTCAGCACGATGCTATCAGTCCATTACAGACCCCAGAGGACAAAAGCAGCTTCTCTCCCTTTCAGTCTGGCCTAGTTGTGGCCAATGCAGGGCCATTTCCCTGCGCTCCACATATGGACACCTGGACAAAGAGGCCTTGATGCAGGTGTCAGGAGGTGCCAGTCATTTTGACTGGTCTCTGTGCTGGGTTTAACCCCTGTTTTAGGTTATTTCTACTAGGGAACAAAGAAGGAGAGTCCCCAAAAAGCCTTCTTCTACCTTAGAAAGTCAAAAGAAAGACCATCTAAGTAGACCACCCTACATGTTAGTCAGCATTTGCATTCAGCATTTCCTGTAGCAAGTGAAAAAATGACTGCTACAGTGTGTTTTTTTACAAGAGGTGGACAGCATGTGAAAAAATGGAACATTAAAATTTACTTAAGCCTTGATTCTTGATTGAACCAGACCTTTAGTTTTTTCCCCTCCCAGTAATCCCAGTGCTACTTTGCTGCAACAGAGAGAAATGTTTTTGACATGTGTGGGGGGCCTAGGGGACAGCTAAGAAAAAACAACACACACCTGTTTCCCCCTTTTAATGCCTTCCCCACCCCTGCCCGTCCCCCGGAACAGCCATTGGGACATGGAGAGTGGATTGTACCGGTACTTAATCCAGACGGGCGAGGACAGTGGTATTGTCACCCATTTAGAGGGTGCCAGGGACACGTGGCTCACCCTTTAGCACGCTTGAGGGGGTATTGGTGAAGGCAGGCTGCGGGCCGCAGTGGCAGGTGCTGTGACGGATGTCTCATGGAGTGCCAAAGCAAACACAGGGAGGCGAGGTGGGGTCAGGGTGGGGCAGTCAGAAGGGTAAAGCGGGTATGGAGAGATTAGTGTGCGAGGCCCTGCCCTTTAGAGAAACGAGAAGGGGAGGGAGAGGAGTGGCAAGTGAAAAAGAGAGGTGTCAGGACACAGGGTCACATTCTGCTGCATCATGCTCTCTGTTTCTAAGCAAGCTGCTGAATGAATGACCTCAGAATAAAGTTCAGTATGAAATAATGCAAAAAAATGACAAATGTCCAAGTCAGCTTTCATTTCTCAGCCAAACAAAGAGGCCGTGTTTGAATGGCAATCAACTTTTCAGCTACTCGTACTTACTTTGAAGTCCAGCTCCAACTTGCAGCAGCAGCAGGAGGAAGTATGAATCAGGTAGAGTTTCACTTGCCTCATGTCCTCTAATGGCCCACCCAATCACCAGGACATGAGCATTACAAAGAACATGTGCACAGGAGGCCTGAAGGTATTGCTGTTACACAACAGAAACTGGATACGCCTTGTTCGCTAACCTTGGGTCCCTGTCCTGCCCTCAGCCCCCCTCGCACCATTATGAGGGCGACGAAAGAAGGGCACAGAGAATGTGTTAGCTTCAACCTATTCTGGACCAAACACTGATGGGCAGCTCCACAGGCAATGAGGATGTGTTTGTGAATGAAAGGTTGCATGAAGGTTGTGTAGAGTTTGTAAAGCTAGCCAAAGGTCCTACACACATCTGGAAAAGTCTTTTATGTTACCATGGCAACAACAAGCAGGGGAATGGGGCGTAGAGTTGGGGGGGGGGGGGCAAGAGCACTAGAAGAGCCAAAGGTTACTATGCAGTCTGTAATTTTGATCAGGCACTTCTAGAAGTCTGTGCTATTGTCATTGGGTTGTCGGTGCTAACTTCCTGTTGCCTCAACCTGGCCTTGAGTGAGCTTTAGGCCTAATGGAGCCTTCCAGTCCAGTAAAACTAAATAAACTTTTCTGTCATTTTGACCCATCTTTTGTCTTGCTCTCTTGTCCTTCCTCACAGTATCTGTCTTCCTTATTGCCTCCCTTTCCTTCCCTCACATCTCACCCTTTATTCTCACATTTAATTGTTGGCATATGCTCAAAACAAACTAGCTTGTATGAAGTGTTGGCTGAATACATGTAGGCCAAATGTTCATAGCTCTTCCGATCAGCCACACTGAAAGGCCTATTGTGATAGCACACTTTTAGACAATCTTTCCACAAAGGAATTCATAATGTTCCAGTCATTTGTACATATGCCAAGTTACTGAAGTAGATGTGTGAAGAATGAAAAAAGAGAGCTTGAGGTTCAAACCTTGTCTAGTTTTGCCTCTGCACATCCGGGCAATTGCTACATGAAGTGGTATTGATTGTCTGATGGTCAGTCTCGGAAAGTTACAGAAATTGTCAGCCAATTCTATTGTCAGAAAGGTGTGGGAGGACAGGGTTTCAGACACTAATGAGCATCCAAAAAGCACTTTGGTTGAAGTATACTGACACCTTAACTGTGTCTTGTATAACTTTTCATCATGTATCCACAGTGTACCGTTCCAAAACCAGGGCTGAGATGTCTAGTCAACCAAGCAGTACATGAGCGGTAAACATGAGCTGGGGAATGTCTGATAGAAGTTCAGAGGTCAGAAAGAAGCATGCCTTGGCAGGGACAGAGGGACATAGCCACCTGGTCATCTGGGTTAATTATAAATGAGGCAGGCCGCGAGGGGGGAAGATGAGCTGGACAGCTGTCTCTCCAGACACACATATAAACACACACACTCAGGATCACAGCCCATATGCACGGTCCGCTCCGCTGAGCACCAGATCCCAGGGGCCCGTCGTGGCTGAAAAGCCCTCCACCGCGGCCAGGTGGAACTGGGGAAAAGTTCACAATCACAGCCGCCAAACTCCTTTTCACTCGCTCTCTCTCCGTCTCTGTTTCTCTCTTAGAGCCTCCCACGGAAATACAAGATGAAGTATGTTCCTTGGGTTCGTCTACTGTAATTATCTGGTATTCTCATGACTATCCTGATAGGAAATACACCTTAGAGGGCCTTTGGAACAGAGAAATTTCTGATTTATCAAGAGTAAGACATTGTTAATCGGTTGATGAAATGAGCAGAGATGAGATCAATGCTCGATGCTTGGTGAAATTCTTATTATTAATGCCTTATGTAGTTGGAGATATTCAGTCTCTTGTCTTTCAACCAGTGTATAGAGAATTCTCTCAGCAATGTATTTAAGGGGAAGTCTGTATATGCTTGTCCCTTGACCACTGTCGCACAAACAAACATTCTCGATGTTCTTAATGGGGCCTCCTCCATTCAAATAGCAATTTGTCACCGCCTCCTCTTAGCTGTGCCCATGGGGTTATGTGCTAATAAGTAGTGCTCAGGTTAATTATGAAATAAGTGTTTCTCCATGCACAGGCAGGAATCTGAAACCCCATAGGTGGGACTGACCGCGAGACACACCAGCACACACACAGTTAGGTCATGAAGTGATGACGAGCCTCACTGCAACAGAGAGAGGATATAGAGGTACATTTTCTACTGAGACAGATGAGGGAAGAGAAAAAATTGAAGCAACAGGAGGAGATGAGAAATGGTAAAGGTGAAAGGGGGAAAAGTGATGGATAGCAATACATGTTAAAGAGACACCAAGAGAGTGAGATGTATGAAATTGAAATCAAGCAAGAAATGGAGTAGGGGTGATCATTTGCCAAAGAGACTGATACCAGCTGTATGTCTCCCTCACAGGTTATGAAACTGGACACACATTATGAATATCAGTCATATTCAGCACCTGTGTGTTTACTTGATAATATTTCACTGGCTGGGTGTTGATGGGGGTAAAATGATAAGGCTGATTATTTTTTGCTGATCCCGTACATAAAGCAACGCACTGCTCGAGACATCAGACAGATACACAGCCACTGAAAAATTATACTGTAGTCCCAGCTGATAGCGAGCTACATGAAATATGACTTGGTTTTCTCTGCCAGATACAAGAGATCTAGAACACAGACGAAGAGTTGAGCTAGAGCTTTTGTGGAGGCATTGTCCAAAAAATCGCTGACAACAGAGAAACAGTCCCTGCCATGAAAAAGCTTTACTGTATGTGAGTGTCCAGTCACTGGAAAAGCCATTGCAGTAAAGTGAGTAATCCTGGCAGGGGCTGTCTTTTCACTTAGGAAACCCATAAGAATCCAAGCCCTGAGCAGAATGTCTCCCCTGACGCCCATATTTGAGATAGCAAAGACGGCACTGTGTTTGAAATAAACACAGAACCTGCGTCCACTGGGCACAATAAGAATGATGCTGGCTAAATCACACACATGGCAACATGAGAATACTCTTTTAACATTGCAAACAAGTGTGTATGTCAGTTCTGCGTGTGTTATAAAAAAAAGTTTTATGCAAATCAAAGTGCACATCTTGTTGAAGGACACAACATATCAATATGATTCCCGTCCTCCAACCTTCTCATAGCTTGAGACCATAAAAAGGAAAATCCTCCATTCATTTTTTGATTGTCATACCAATCTGCTTCTGCTTCTTTTGAAGTCCTATCCATAAGGGTCAGCACACTTCATTCTAATGTTGTTTGTCAGATCCAAGCAAAGGAACATCCTTAGCCTTTCATTGCTTACCACACAATGACAGCTGGGGGCAATCTGCTGTGTATCAACCATACCAACCCACTTCTTCTCACAGGCATCTGCCTTTGAAGAATGGCAATGTCACCTGTCACTCATGAGCACCATTAAACCAATCAGGTCCCCAGGAGATCTGATTAGGTGGGCCTGCCATCATTTAACTCACTAAGAAAATGAAATGCCCTGCTGTTGTCCCTGCTTATTGTGGTTGAAACCCGCTGTCAACAGCACACAGAAGTTGGCCAGAGGTGCAAGATGGATGGGGCATCTCATGTAGAGATGCAGTCTGGTATGTAGGTTTCATGGATGTATTGATTAATTTTGAAATGTATGTCATTTTCTAAAAATGTGCAGTAAGTTCTCAGAATGGATCAGTAGCGATCAAAAGCAATTTACTCACTGGTAATATAACATGTTCTCTGATGACTCTTAAGTAATATTCGTATTCTTGTTTCTTGTGAGTTTTCCAATTTGAAGAATAGTAACAAACTTATGAAAGTGCAGCAAGGTGGACTTATGTCCTTCAATTCAGCAAACATGTGTCCGGCTGAAGTTTGTTTCAGCAATTCTTTAAATTGGTCCAAGCTTCAGGGTTACTAACCCTGCACTACCAATCTTTATAATGCACAATGAAAACTCTTTAATCTTTCTATTAAAATATAACTTTAAATATCAGCACTTGCATACTTGTGTCACATCTCTGTTTGAGACGTAACTTTCACTGTTCAGAGCAGCTGGCCATGGTCTTGTGTCACCCAGCTACAACATCCAACCACAGCCAAACAAAGCAAAAGTGCCGATCAGCTGCAAGTTGAGCCCAGCTGTTGCTGGGGCTGGGAGACGTGGAGCAAAGTGTAGGGTGGGGTGGCGACTAAATGTCCAGTGCAGGGAGAAGGGAAGGGCGGCGGTAAGGTGGCGGCGGCAGTGGGAGTGCAGAAAGGGAATACGGGGGATGGAGGGGATCAGCCAGGAGTGTTGGATGAGGGATCGGGTGATGTTTGGCCAAGGCCTGAGGAAGTATCATATGCGATACATTCATGCGAGAAGGTTACTCCGGGCTGAGGCAGCCTCTTGGACCACAGACCTCAGGAAACGCTGACAGATACACATAGACAAGTCCGCTTCGGCAAATACACACACATGCACACAAACACACACAGATAAACACTCTCTGCTCACAGTCACACACACAAATAGTCAAAGATGGCAGAAGGCACTGAATCACATTCTCAGCAAAAGTCCTATTTGCCATCGCACACACTCATTGATTAATCCATATGGGCTAGCACAAACACAGCAGCTTTTAACAGCTGAGTGGTGAAATTGGAGGGCTCCACCCAAACAAAGCTTAGCAGGTCACAATCAGTTCAATAGTCTGCTGTCCCCTGCAGAGCCTTGGGACCACAGGAACTCTGCAATATGTGCAAAATCTTGAACAATCATTTGTAATCCCATCAAAACAGACATTAGACACTCATGTGATGGCAAATATTTAAGCAGGAAATAATAAGATAATATAGAGCAGAAGTCTCTTAGAAGACAATGAAAACATTTGGCATATCATAAGATAGGCTTTCTGTATGATACAGGAAGCATTCCTAATGCTACAAGGATAAAAGTATCACATTAATCATGAATGTCAGCTCATATGCATCATTCATCACCATTCAGCTTTCCAAAAGATGAAAAGGACGCATTCTATTTTATCTAGACTCTTTCATGCATCCATCCATCCATATCGGAACTTTAGTGCTTATATTGTGCCTTTATTACAAAGATAATTCTGCTGAGCTTACAGAACCTCCTTTTCCTCTCTGTCGAAATGTCCAATCAGCAGGTGGTGGCCTAGCGATTGACATCTGAGTGAGATGTGATCACAGATAGCCCTCCCTCTCTATTCCACCTGGAGCTGGCCCAACACTCGTGACTGACAGCTCTGCTCTTAATAATTCATCTGGCCCTGCGTGTCTGAAGGTCAGGAGATCATCTGCTTGGGCTTGGGCGCTGAGGAGAGGTGGCACTGTCATCAAATATTTATTGACCTGCTGTACTCCCAATACACTCTCAAAATACACAATCTCCTTCGCTAAACACAGCACAGATTCGCACCCAGCAGCTTCAACAGAATAGCAACGGCATTGGGGGTTGATGGTTGTGGAAGTGGGATGCAAGGGAGTAGATGTGTGTGTATGTGTGTTTGTTTGTGTTGTTTTGCTTTAAGCGTATATGGATTAGCAGTCAGTCAACAGATGTAACTGCTGATAGCAGTTAGTGTTATCCTGTTTTAATGGTATGACCAGATGGCAAACTTCGCTGAATGTGCCAACACTCAACATTACAATGCTGTTATTCCAGTATGTTCTGCAATCAGTAATAGGTCATCAGTAATAAGTAATACCATAAATAAAACTGCACATACTTAAACAGATATTTCCGTATTTGTTAACCTGGCTCTTAAGTACATATTTTTGTCCATTATAACTATTAGTTATAAAAATTCACTCACTGCCTCTGTAGTAAAGATTTGGGAGCAGCGTATACCAGCGTCAATAAAGGAGACGGAACTTCTTCCAGCTTTCCATGTAAACTGCAATTCATGAGAAATTTTGTCAAACACTAGTTCCCTCGAAATCCCAGCAGCTGTTGTAACAAGCTGGATCCACCTCCAGGTAATCGTACTGGTTTGTTTCCTAGTGTGAGGGGGTGGCCTTGCTTTTGATTTAGCTTGTGTGCACTCTAGAGAGGTAGCAGCAAATGTGAGGAGAAGGTTCACATCTGCAAGTTTCTAAATTGCAAACATAAAATGACAAATTACTCTGCAGTCTTAATTTACTGTCACAGTACAGTACAATAAAGAGAGACTATAGTTGTGGCTAACTGCTGTAGCTACAACTTCTATGCGCTTCACTACAGTAGCTACAGAAAGTAAGCTAATTTCATGAAGACTTAATGACAAGTGTCAGAGATGATTATTGTTCAATTGAAGTTTTGGGGAAAGCTGTAGGAGGTCCATGCTCCTTGTCCCAATTGATATCATTCTTGCCAGAGAAAGTGAGTAAAATGTTATCATAACCAATAGCTTGGACAAAAATATGTGATTTCTGCTCTCCAATTTTCCACTAAAGGGTTTCAGCTGCTATAATCTATATATTTTTACATTAACAATGGATCAAATGGGTACATGTAGGCTATGGGAAGGTTAACGCGTCTTCTACCTAATTGTTTTTTTTAGCAACTTTACTGTTTTGTCTCAGTCTCACTTCTCTCATCAATGCTGCCGCCAGCAGATGTTTTCAGCAAAAAAGCTCTCCATCGTATGCTAACTGCCCAGCACCAAATTCAAAAAGACAAAGTTAGCAGCTAGCTGATGAATACTGTAGAGCATTAAGCTGTGAAAGAGCAAGATATCACCTCAGCAGTTAGCGCAGACAGAAGGAGAGTGAATACTGGACTTGTGTCAGGTGGTGTTGATTCCAAATGAATGCTAATGCTACAAGCAACTGTTTGCTAACGAGTTCACTGTGTCAACTTAAAAAAGTGATATGTCCATGTTGTGTTTAGAGCTTGTGTGTGCTGGCCAAAAAATCACTCAAGGGTTTAAAGTAAAATCATCTTAAACAAGTGACTGCAGCAACTCCACTATAAAAAAATAAACTTAAACACTGATAATATACATTCTTATTGTCTTGTTCAAAACTGTCTTGCTCCACATAATAATGAACTCCAACTGGGAGCTATTGGCCATGATGTCATCAAGAAGTAGGCTAAAAGACCATCTCAAGATCTAGCAACAAAAATGATACTCAATTTTACAGAACACATAAGAATATCAACAAAGTAATTAAAAGATATAAAATATAGTTTATGTATATAATAATAACACTTAACTCGACAAATCACCAAAATTTTCCTTGAAAATCTTTTAAATACATTCAGCAGTCCATAGCACATATACCAACTTCCTCATTAACCTCTCACTTAACATTTATTCCTGAAAGTATAACAGCCCTCTAAAGAGCTGTAGCCAATCATCGTCAATGATCTATTACACCCCACAAAGTCACATTTCTGGTTCCAATTCAGAGCAAAGTGCTGTTCATATGAAATATTCTGTGAGCAGAAAGAACCTCCATATGTGGACATGTCTCCACCAGTCAAGCCCAGCAGCTGTAGAGACGCCAGCAGAACTGATGACCTAATGCTAGTCCTGCTTCATCATGATCACTCCTGAAGGAACACACACACACATACACACACACACACACACACACACTGAAATACACATCCCCTCTCTGAAGCCAAGGCATTACGCTCCACTCACTCCAAGATTTCAGGCAGGTGCTGCTGTTGTTTGTCGGAGCATTTGGCAGCACAGTCCTGGATTGCAGCATTTTGGTGCATCTGTATCAGCTTGATACGAGCAATTACGTGTTCTTAGTGGTATGCTGCAGACCTTACTCACAGGGCCCAACTGTTCCAGTACAAGATTTCTCAATCTGAATGAGGAGTCTATCAATGTTTTACGGCTCTTAGAGAATGAGTGTTTGCACATGACATCGTAGTTATTTAACTGCATTCGATATTTTCATGGGCTCATGTGAGTGTACATACAGCGCGTGTGGACATTTATGTGCTTATACTTCATCACCAAGGTGTGAAGGAAGTGTGTGTGTGTGTGTGTGTGTGTGTGTGTGTGTGTGTGTGTTTCTTCAGGGTTTCCAAGAACAAGCCACACAGCTCCATTTTGAGGCTCTGCCGCTGCTTCGAGATGTGGAAGCTTATAAAACTGCATATCACACTTTAACAAACCAAAATGAGGGAGCTGGGTCATGGAGAGAACGCTGATGCACTTAAGTGTGTAACTAGGGTAATAGTGTGTGCATATGTTTAACAGTTATAGTCTGCTCATGGGAACTTCCTTTTGAAGATTACAAAGTTGATTATTTATTTTATTCATGAGGTAAAACAGGGATTGTTTGTCATGCAGTGGGTAAGTAAATATCCGCCTCAGAATGAGTGTACTCATGCACGAGTGAAGAATAATTTTCTCACGTTCAGAGGCTGAGTTGCGCATATTTGACTAGAGGCGTGGACTTTGGTGTTGGATATGTCCATAATGACACACCTGGTGTAGTGCCAGGGTATGGCATAAGAGCAAAAGGAGAGGAGAGAAGAGGAGAGAAGACTTAATCCAGGTGTTTCCTGTTCACAAACACAAGCCCACCTCAATAAACCTCTGGTGACATACCTCTGTATATCTTTAATATTTTTTATAAGCTCTCTAAATTGTATATTTTTTCATGAAGGATTGTCATTCCACACATTAACATTGCCTCTGTTCACACCTTTTATTTAAATATTTGTGAGGCAGGGTTTAGATCTTACAATTTAATGGTATACGCAAGTGTTAGGTAGATGTTACTCGTGTACTTGGCATGTAAAAAGCGTCATTGCATGATTTAATGTGCTCTAATTTTAAATGGAGGTCATCATGGAAATTTAAATGGCTTCACTGGTGACATGTTATGTTTGCTATTTGCGTCTGCAGACATTCTTGGCACCCTGCAGGAGATGCCACAGTTACATTAATTGGCTTGATGAATACACTGGAAAACAAACATAATTCATCATTTCATAATAAGGTTTGTTTGTATACATGTATACATATACATATAATGCATGTGTTTTATTGTTGTACTTGTTTTTTTGGAAATCTGATTATCCTGAAAAAGTTGCAAGAGCTTCTGTAAGTCTCACAAATATTTAAAAAATTGTAGCTGCATTCATGTGTCCAAAGAACAAGCTGTGACAAACGACTGCCTATTGTGTGGGGATATATGGAAGATATGAGCAGTTGTGTTGGAGCTCAGGGGATGGAGCCACAGGTGTTAAACAGCTAAGCACTTTAGCTGCTCCAGGGGAAAAGATGTTATTGAACCAGGAAGGCTTCTTAAACAGTCCCTCTCTGCAGGGCAACTCAAAGCTCAGGGGTCAAAGGTCATTTTGAGCAGCGATGGAAGCCATTTGTTTGGTTGTCATGGCTCAACAGGTGAGCCCTGGGTGGGGGACCAGGCTTCTGAAAACATCTCACCCGGCAAGAAAAAAAATAGCACCAGAGGCTCAATATCAGGAATGTCCACCACACACGGTCACTCACTCACCACACACACGTCACAACAACCTGTGTTTACCCGTATTTCACCCTGTGTTCACACTATTCTGTTTGCTTTGTAGCTTTGTGAGGGAAGGCTGCCCCGAAAAAATGCTGAAGCAGAGAGAAGAAGAAAAAATGGAAAGAACAACCATGGCCACCATCAGCGCACAGCTCAGTGTTTGTTTTTGTTTGAATGTCACAGGGTCGAGTTTTTTTTCCTTCTTCTTGAGGGAGACGCCAGAGCTGCACCTGTGCTACAAGGGCCTCAGAACTGGTAGCTACCCTCTAGCTGGGTTGTTTTGTGTAGGATCCTGCCTCCGAGTTTGGGCCACAGCAGACTAATCATCACATTGAACATGTTGCTGCACACATTCCTCCTCCCTTTTAGTCTATTGTATGAACTGTGTGGCCAGTTAAGCATTTTCTATAGATGCTGCATAGCTCATTTATACAGCTTCAATATCTTTACAATGAAGCCTGATTGCCTGTTGGCAACAAGGCATTTAAAGGTAATTTTAAATGATGTCCTACATTTATAGATAAATGAGTTTGTGTGAATGATTGCAGTGTCCAAGTTAAAGTGTACAAAATTGGGCAAACAATGTGTTTAACAAGTAGACTACATAAATTATACACTCTTTCTGACTTAGCAGTCAGCACATCATTTCTTGTCTTAAACTACCAGTGATAATGGAAAGCAGCTAACTTCCTTACTCAACTTACTTAAGCACTGCAAAAAATTTTGGATCAGTAAATAAAATATGATGCATTTTTGATAGAACAACTCAGTAGTATATAAAGTAGTTCAAAACTAAACCCCCTAAAGCAGCTGCTACATTAAATTGCTGCTTCTGTGTTAATTTGTTAATATTGATGCATAATGCCTAATGATTACAATTACCTTTGATATTAAAGCTGTGAACCTGCAAAACATTGTGGGGGCATTTAGCAGCTAAACAGCTAGATATTTCCCTCAGGAGTTGGTAACGAACAAAATAGAGTTAAAACAGAGAGTGGCTATTGGACTTACATTCATCAGGAGGCCAGACACCTGACTCCAGTGAATGATGATGTTGCTCCATATGTGCTGGATGAGTAAATCAGCAACTATTTGCTAATTCATTTGCAATATTAACACTATGAGTTTGATGTTGCATTTACAGCATGTTGCACTGCCCCAAAACCACTTCCCTGAAAAAAAACTCCATTCAAGGTCCATTTACTTACTTGTGTTTTCGACTAGATCACACAGGCTTCAACAAGTCCTGAAAGTGTTCGGAAAGTTTAAACCCCTACAATTCCATGACAACCGCTGATGAAGACTGTGTGATATGGTCAAAAGCTTAAGAAAAGTAGTGTAAGTGGAGCTTGTCAACTGCTGTTTTCAAGGTCAAGAATGAACCATCAAGCTCTACTTTATTTTTTACCTACATAAAATTTTAAAAGCTGGACTTTTACTTTTGATGAAGTATTTTTACATTTTACTATTGCTACTTTTATTTAAATAAAGGTTCTTTGGCCACTGTCTACCAGCTGTGAATATACATGAAAAGACATCATACAGGCTGCTTAATGGCTAACTCGACTTAGCCTGTTCTTTCAGATGGCAGATCAGTCTACTAACAAGCATGAAGTTATGGTCCGAAGCTGAACACGACAGAGCATTAGATGAATTATCAGAAGGGGCCGTGACTATTTCAAAGCTGTAAAAACAAGGCGGTACACATGAAAACATCTGTTGTGTGTGTCTGAGAGAGAGAGAGAGGGTGAGAGAGTGAAAAATTTAGCAATTTCAGACCAAGAAAAATACATGGAACATCATCATCTCAATTTTCCAGCAGTCCACAGGCCCAAGTAAGCACACATACACAGATGTCCTGTGTCGTCCCGTCTTGATGGGCTCTGCAATAGAGATAATTATGTTTAAATGCAGCCGTTTAAAGATAAATGAGCAATAGTAAGTAATGATGGCTTATTTCCCATCTGTCTGTGCATCGCTCTGCAGCTGAGCTCTGTGAATGAACATCAGTGTTCTACATGCACAGAACTAGTTCAGAGACGCAGTTTATCTCACCCATGTAACATGTATGTAATATCAGGCACGCAGCCATTCAGCGGCTGTGTCGCCCCCACAAAACCCCTGTTATTGTTAGAAAAATCTCACCTTGGAGAAATTATTTCATCACAAATAGCATGGAGCAAATACGAATGAAAAACAGAAAGGATGGACTTGTTGCTCTTTGTTAACACAACAGTCTTCCTGGTTCTGACTCATGGGCCTGTAAACCAGATAGTGAGAGAAGAGTGTTTCAGGAGGACTTAATGCTTTGCAGGTTGATTGAAACCAGACCATTGACATGCAGGAGTGTGTTGTTGGGTGATTGAAAAAGCAACTGTGCAGAGGGAAAATAAAAGAAGGTCTCGGACACAGGGAGGGAGGACCTGAAAAACATCCTGCACGCACTCTAAGAGAAACTTTACAGCTTCTCCCAGAGAGGGCGAGAGAGAAAATGGCCGCCTGTAGTCTCCGCCACCTGTGTCGATACTTTATTCTTTTTTTGTTTGTTTCATCTCTTTTATTGTCTATTTCCTCCAAATATTTTTTCCCCTCCCTTTCCCTTTTCTGTTTCTTCTTCCCCTCTCTTTCTTTTCTTCTTATGCACACAAGCACTCACACACACACACACACACACACACACACACACACACACACACACACACAAACATAAGCACTCACACCAAACAAGTCAAGGGCATGAAGGTGTGAAGGTTGTGTAAGCAACTTATCCCAGGTGCAGATCGAATGTTTCTGCTATGACAAACGCTGCATTGCATTTCCACATTCCAATACATTATTAACCTTCTGTTTCACTCTAATTGTTTGAAAAGTCAGGCACTGAAATGGAGATTTGAACATTTGATACATCTGTTGTTTATGTCATATGATACAGAGACTTCAAAGATTTCTTGACAAGGTTAAGCTGGCTGTAAAATCTGTTTGGAAAAAAGAATGAAAAACAGTTACTTGCTTTTTTCAGTTCACCTCAGTTCGAGTGAAGCCTGTTCTCACCCGCTGTTTTTGGCGGAGGCTTCAACAAATCAAAACCTTCCATTACATGGAGCATGCAATTGGAAAGCAGACAAAATTTGCATTTAGGCTAAAAAAGGTGAAATATGATATAAAAACTGTTGCACAGAGTATGAAAGGCAGTTTTTTTCCCTGCAGAGCCTGACTTGCATTCAAAAGAGCAGACCACAGTGTGATTGATAATCATCTAAAGAGGAATTAGATCGAAGACACAAAGTTGACATAGACACACTGGCTCCTATTTGACAGTGTCTTGAAATGAGCTCATATAACTGTCACCAGAAGCTGAGTTTTCATTAAACCCTGTGGAGTTATGATGACAAACTGGCACTATGGAGGTATAACTCAACAATTCAACAAGGACCTCAACGGCAAAATTTCTCATTAATTCACCTGTGAAGCAAATTTTTTTCATGGCTTGATCTGACCAACTACCTGCCACATGTATTTTATATACAGCATTAAAGGATCAGTGACAGAAGTCTGAGATGGATATCCCAAAAAATGGGCAAATAATACTAAAACTGTCTGCATGGATAGAGAGAACTAGAGGTGAGATGATATGTTTTAGCCATGCCTAGCGGCGGAGCTACATGGATGACAATGTCATGCTGTCCAGACTGAAATGTCTCAACAACTATTGGATGGATTGTCATGAAGTTTGGTACAGACAATCATGGTACCCAGAGGATGAATCCCAATCACTTTGTTGATCCTCTGAATTTTGTCACCAGCAGGCCAGTTTCTATCTATAAATATCTCCACATCTACCCGATGGAGCGGCACAAAATTTTGTACAGATATTAATGTTTCCCAGATGATGAAAGTGATAATGAGGTTGACATTAGTGTTTTTGAGTGAATGTCTCCAAAACTATTGCATAAATCACCATGAAATTTGGTACAGACATGCATGTCCCCCTCAGGAGGAATTTTAATAACTTTGTTGATCCGCTGAATTCTCCTCTTAGGGCCATCATCAGGTCAAAAAATCAATGTCCCTGTTATGACCAAATACTTGCAAAACTAATGTCATTCCCATGAGCTTCAGCTGTACTTTGTGTATAGTGCTAATTAGTCAATGTTAGACTAAACATGCTAAACATCAGTATTAGCATTGTCATATTAAGCATGTTTGCATGCTGATGTTAGCATTTGGCTGAAAACACTAAGTGCCTAAGCCTTAAGCTTTACAGAGCCGCTAGCGTGGCTACAGACTCTTAGTCGTGTTTTTGTAATTTGGGAGAACCGACACTTTGATTACCTAACAGGCAGCAGTGGATACCTAAAGCATGTTTTATAAAGTCCTTAAAAATCTAGGACACACATTGCCAACACAGCAGGGGAGCGTTTCTCCTTACCTTCTTGCATCTTCACACGTTTCTTCAACAGCTGGCAGAAGCTTTCGTTAATCTTTCCAATCAGGCAGGCATTTCCTGTCCGATCTGCTGAAAGAGAAAAAGAGGGAAGAGAAAGAAGAGGAGGATGAAAAGCCACCGACCAGGCGGGGGGGGCCTACAGGAAACGTTGGTGTCATTACTGCGGTGGACTGTGCGTGTCTGCAGGCACGCACACACATATTCACACCTGCATATGGGTCAGTAATGCTCAGACCAAGTGTTTGCTCACATGCCTGCATGTATGCATTCATGCATGTTGACATATATACACACATAACAGACAGGGCGTGTGGAGAAACACAATATGGCAAGCATGCATGTCCATAGAAACCTGAAAAGCAGCAAAAGTAAATATAGTGTACGCTTACTTTGGAATCATACTTTTAAACAATATTATATAAGCCATAAATAAATGCCTATTTTAATTCATTAGAATTCCATCTAATTCATGAAAGCTAAATATGACAATCCAAGTAGAGGAGGCCCTGTTCAGAACAGGTCCAAGATGAAATCTGAGATGTGTGTTTTATCCAAGACAATCAATCTTCTCCCCTCAATGACTGCCAGACTTCAGCGCTCTGCATCTCACCTCAGCCCCAAGGTTGATTTCCACTGCAAATTTCCTGTTATGGTCATGATTTAATCAACCTTGGTGTGTTTGGTTTGGAGGCTTCTCACAGGTGTCAAGAAATGGATTATTTGGAGGACACAAGTCTGATTTCTCCCTGCATGAGGCGAAATATCCAGCAATGCTTGAAATGTGCGATTATTTCACAGGACTTGTCTTTTAAAAAGAATGAAATGCAGGTGCCATTGTTCTTCTGTCTTGGTTTTAATTTTATCCTTATCATATTGATATAGTAATCATTATAAAATAGTGTTGTTGTTTGTAATATCATAGTGTATTTCAGGCCTATTGTTGACCTTCACTATCAGTCCGTCAAAGACAGAAAGCAGAATATAAAACAAGAGATAGAGAGAGAGAGAGACAGAGAGAAATTGTGAGTGTCTGGATGGAGTTAGACATGCGGAACTGTGGTGCATCTGCCTTGTCACGCTCCTGGCCTCAAACCGCCTGAGGTACCCACGCTAAATAAGCACAACAAATTCAGCACAGGAGGAGGCGGGTGCGTGTGTGTGTGTGTGTGTATATGAACAGGAATGGGGAACATCAGGCAGGTTTGACACATAGCAGTACCTTGCCGGCAAAACAAATCACCTCGTCATGTCTGGAGTGCAAAAGGTTAAACTGATCCGCAGGAATTAAGTCAAGATGGAAAAGATCCAAGTAAGTGTGAATGACAATACATAGCTGTCAGTGGCTGTAATGAGCTAATGAGGAATAAATGCAACCTGTTGAGTGACTTCAGCTGTGAAATAAAGTGATGTTTACAACACAGATCTCAGATGTCTATGTCTCATTATTAAGTTGAATTTAATGCCTCTCCTCCCTCAACAAATCCAGACATCTGCTGTGTGTTCACATTTGCAGTACATATTGAGCAACCCCAAAGCCACCAAAAAAAACTTCTAATTCATGGGTGTTTTGTGGCTTTTGAATCATGCCAAATGCTACCAGCCAGTAGAGGATTCTGTTTTTGCATCTGGCATGTGGAAGACATTGTCAAGATCTTGTGTGAGGCTAGATGTTAAATTATCACATTTAACGGCATGGCAAATTTGATTTTGCAACCTTGTTTTGCATAGCATTTAAAATTTGTCAAGGTGCTGAGGAATGTTAATTTACACCATATGGTTGATTCTTATTTTGGGTCTTTGGATGATAGTTTTATTGTTCACCCTAATGAGATTTCCCTATTCTTGAATGTGACATGTTTAGCGACTTGCATGTGTTTGTGTGTTTGCGTGTGTGTGTGTGTGTGTGTGTGTGTGTGTGCAAGAGAGAGAGAGAGAGTATGCTCATCCATGCACATGCTCATACCTTGTTGTATGTTTTAGTGAGCGCGCGTATGTATTTTGGCTCTCCATCATAAAGGTCTCGATGTGAGTTCAGTTCACCGTGTTTGATTTCTTGAACTCCAGCATTCTTCCAGCGCCAGCTCCAAATAATAAAGTGGAGGTGCATGCTAAAATGTTATGAGTATCCATCTAGAACTTTTCCAGCTGGATGCAGAAACCCTGACAGTTTCTGGCTCTGCTTTCACTCCACTTTATCTCCAGTGCTTGCTCCTTTATGGGGGAGAAAACATTAGCGGAGGGAAATCTCACTTTCCCTTTCACTCACTCCCTCTCCTATACCCGTGCCTTAACTTTAACAGTGTTTCAGGGAAGAAGATGCAGAGCTTGTGGGCTTCAAAGCTCACTTTTGTGGCGAGAGTTCTCCTGTGCTGTAAAGGAACTGGATGTACATCAGAAGCAGCAAACATCTGCTAGGTAGTTTAAACAGCACCTTCAAAATCTGGCTGAAACTCTGGAAAGCTCAAACGGCCTTTTGTTATTGTCTGCTTTTATTCCAATAAACAGATGCAGATAAATGGAGTGTACTTTCAATACACTATAAATCATTCTATATCGCACCTATTTCACCATTTAATATCTGGAAAATCCAGTCTGTAAAAGTGTCATCAATTTGTCATCCAACCTCTTAGGTTACTTTTAAAAGATTCCTAGACATTGTTTTAGGCTATATAATAGCAGCATTTTTAACAACTTGAAAACCTGACTAACTTCTGGACATATTTTATTTTAAAAAATGAATAGAAGTCTAGTTTATTTACATTTTTCATTTGAAAAAAAGTTTGAAAGGCTCCTTTCCTTTCAGCCCACAGGCCCAGGGCTGAGGTAGCCACTGTGAAAGGTGGGGACTGAAACATCTGTAGATGAGGGCTTTTATTATAATGTCTTTAAGGGTGTGTGTGAAGTGACCTTAGAGGAGCTTCTAGTGAAGCCTAAGTACAAAAAAAAATGAGAACTTTGTCTCTGCTCTGTGATCTCTAACATGTTTAATAGCCTGTGAAATCCTGAACGTAAAAGCTGAGTGTGAGGAATTTTCTCAATTTCTACTTTGGAGGAGATATAGAAATTCACTCCCTGTGCAATCCCTGCAAAGAATTTTACATACTTTTAAACACGTCCTGCATTTAAACACTCCCCAGTGGAGAAGGCAAGCACACACACACACACACACACACACACACACACATACACACACACACATTCACACAAGCACATGCACACAGCCCTCAGCGCTGCTCTGTGGGTCTTAAGTGTGCATAACATGGCAGCCATTATCCTATTAGCAGCAGCAGAGGCCTGGGGGCAGACAAGCGGGGGGAAGGAGCGAAGAAAGGAGTGAAGAAACTGGCATCAAGAAAGGGAGGTACAGTCAACGGAAGGAGGTGAGGCAGCAGCCCAAGCAAAGAGGAGGGAGGGACCAGATATTGATGAGGGAGGAAGAGAGGAAGGAATGAGGAGAGCACAAGGGAGGAAAACAAGCTGACATAAGCTTAGCAGCTGTGGCTACAGCCATATAACAATAACAGTAGAATTGTGGAAACTTGAAGAACCAACTGTGTAAGAAAAAAGACAGAGATGACATTTAAAGATTACTCCAAAAATAGCACCACAACCACGATATAAAAGCACTGGGGGACCTGCTGAGTGTATATCATTACTACTGTACTAGGCATGCATTAAAAAGCTCTTTAAAGCTATTATTTTCTCTTTGAGCTTCAGCAGAGGCCCTGCCAAGCTTGATTTGGCCAGCATCCGCAGATCCCAGCTCCTAAGTCAATCTCCCCTTTGAACTGCCCAAATAATGGACTCATCCAACCGCGTCATTACAACATGCTAATTTCCATTATGATTGATTAAACCAAACTGCTCTTCTTCTGTGTCACAGACCAACCCTAAGAGCTCTGTGCACGGTGGGGGGGGGGTGGCATAACGATAGGCATATGTACACTCTGTACCCTCTCTCCTCCCAATTACTCCCCCCATCTCCCCCTCCTCCCTTTTTCTACCTTCCTTCCCTCCCTAACTTTCATTCCTCACTTTCTCTCTCCGTATTCAGCTACCTTGTCCAGGCTCCTTTCACAAGGTCTCTATTGAATCCAGGGAAAAAGGCTCAGCAGCAGCAGCTGGCCACTCTTTTCTCCAGGGCAGGTATAGAGGGGCTGGGAGCTCTCTGCATGAGCGAGCCCCACTCCTCCAGCTCCATTCAGCCCCGCTTTTGCCTCCGCTATTCACCAAGGCCCTACTTTGTCAGGAGCAAGGGAACACAGAGAAAAAAGGAGGGATCACCCTTTTCTCTCTTTGTACTCCACATAGCTATACAAGTGCTCCCAAAGCCTCCGCTAATGAGTTGGCCTCCGCGGAGAGAGAAGCAGGTTTGTGAAAGAAAAAAGGTTTGATTAATATGGGCCTATTCTCCTCACTGATGGAACGCCAGTCTTGTGTTCATTGGCCTACTGGGTGGTTTTGTGTTGTGTATGCCTGCTTTAGAATATTCAGAGGAAGAGCTTAGCAATTAAAGTTTTTATTAAACGTACAAGTGCAAATGCAGTGAACCGTGGTTTTGTCCAATCAGTGTATTTTATGTGGTTCAGATGAAAAAGTAGCAGTTCAGAAAAGTAACAGCAGTTTTTGAATAAACCTGTTCTTTCAACCTTTCCCGGTGACTGGTAAACACACACACACACACACACAAACACACACTTTGTGGCATCAGTTAACATACCATCTAATTGCCATTTCTCCACAGTTAATGATACACTTAAGATAATGTAATGATGCTGAATGAATTGCTCGTAAACATATATAACGCACACCAAGGGAGCGGCCATATGGTCCAGCATGCAGTAAATGGGTATCCAGTTACTTCAAATAAATTGAATTTTCCACCTCTGGCCTGTGGTGCCATTGAGTGTGTTTGAAGACCTAATTGAATTTAGACTGGTGGACCGTTCTGATTTAGCTGGCTAATTAAACCACTCAGTCGATGTCGAAATGCTGGTCCTATGGGTAACCAACCGTGAAATGTGACAGGTCAAAGGTAGGTCTAGTGATTTTATATTTCACGGTTTTAAATAAAATAATCTTAAGAGTTCCATGTGAAACACTACTATAAGAAATTGGTTTTCTAACGTAAGATTAAAACGTGCATGTTTGAGGGCACTGGGTTCAACCATTCTAAAGTTGATAATTATATTCTATACAACAAACTGTGTTAAACCCCTTCTTAACAACAGATTGAGGAGAGAGAAAGAATGAGACAAAGACAAAAGAAAGAGAGAATAAGACCCCTTCTTCGTCCAAATGCATTCACACTAAAAACACAGAAACAAAGAGTGCTGGCAGACAAAAAGCTGTTTGGCTGCTGCAGACTTACAACACAGAAGTCACCTTTCAAAGAGTGAAATAAGCACATTCCTCTCCTTGCATAGAACAAAAACTGTTCCAGGCCATCGCTTCTTTTATGAAATTTTCTATTGACAAAGCTTATTAAAACAACCATAGCCAAATACACAAGAGAGTCACCCTTCCCCACCCTGCCTGTCAAAGAAGCTGTAAACCAACAAGCCACAGCTTCAACTTTGTGTTTGCAGGGTGAGGATGTGAGCAATGTAGACACAAGTAAACACCTGTTGAAAAGAGGTGGAAACTAACCGCCATTTTGGCCCTACTTTCAACAATGCATACCTTCATTGCAGCTGACACTGTGGCTTGAAGTGTTAGCATAACAGACAGGGCGAGCACCTCTAACCACGCCTTCCTCGTGATGGAACAGGTTAGGGAGGTGGTATGGTTTGTCTCTCATCGCTTGCCATCGGGACGCCAAGCTGCGAGCCTTACCCACTGACAGGAACTTGGCACAGCGCGGCCTGATTCACTCTCCTCATTAGACAAACATTGATGAGAAGTGTAAATGTTAGCACACACTTTCAATACAGATAAAAAATAATAATACCGGGAGAAGACAAGCCAGAGCCGTGGTGTTTGGACACCTGCAGATCATGTGGTGGTGTTGAATACTAACAGCCACACCACAGTTGAGCCTTCTTTGTTTTGACCTCCTCTATTAACAATTGTTTAGTTCATGACCTGGGTGAAATATCTGTTCCTTATGAGCTGGTGGCCAGTATCTTTTATCATATTAATTCTGATTAGGAATGAAAATATCAAGGAATTTCTTCTATCAACTATTGGACATATTAACAATCAACAGCCGATTAATCATTTAAAAATGACAAAACACAATGTGCATGTTTTTATACAATCACAGTGCTTTGTGGCCTATAATTGCCACAAAATCCAAGTACAATTGGTATTTAAGCAATAAATCCAATAACCATTCAGACAAACAACAACAAAACACAATGCAAATGTATTTATAAAAAACATATTTTTTAATGGTCCACTGCCCACCGCGATTTGTCCCAGTATACCCAATGGCCAGTACACCACTAGCTGTAACCTACTATTGCGGCTGTGAAACAGTGGATAATTATTATTTTGAATGTCATACAACCCCCGCCAAACCCCCCAAAAATCAGAATTTGATCCATTTGGTCCGATAACATTTGTAAAGTCTAGAAGAGCCTAACAAATAACAGCCAAACAGCCAGCGCAGGAATGTCACGCCCGACATGAGATTTAAAAGCTCTGTATACTGTGAAGTACAGATTGATTTATCTGGTGGTGATAGGCTTAGTCAGCATTGTGTGAACACGTTTGACAAGGGCTTGAATGTAATGGACATTCATTTGTATGTCAAAGTTCTGCACTGCAGGTTTAAAACCAATTTTCTTGTATCAACAAAAAAGGGATTTATAGACTTTAAAAGCAAATAGTTGTTACTCTGTAAACATAAAATATGTTACACAGATCTTTCTGTACAACAGATAGTCTTACTAAGCAGTATCTAGTCTAGATGCTGAAAACACCTGGGTCCCACCCAGGTGGGAAATACTGTTTGGCCAACTTCATCAGCCCAGGGAATCTTTACATATTTTACTTGCACCACTAAATGGTTTTACAGCAAAAGACTGGTGGGATGACACTTAGTAAGTTCATGATTTTTGTTTAGATGTTGTTGTTGTTAGCTCTGTAATGCCAACGGTGCTCTCCACTGTCTGACCCACAGCTCCCTGGCCAGCGGTGATTGAGGAGCCCTTAGCAGGTAGTTTGCCATTCACATTAGCCTCTGGACAGCTAGCTAAACCAGACAGCTACCAGACAACAGCTTACTTCATGTTGAATGACTCATCCACACCAACTGCTTACTTGATGAGAACATGTAACTCAATCTCATTTAAGAGAGAGAGGCACAATCTAATGATGCAACCAAACTTCACTAAAACCTCAACACACTTTCTGACTGTTGTCAAATGCTTAATCGTTGACATTTTCTAATTCTACGGTAAGTTTATGCTACCAGAAAATAATCTGTACACCCTGAAGCCAAAAATGGAGAGGTAAGACAAAGCCTTTAGTCAAGTGTGTGTTAAACAGGACAACTCATGTAAAATTTAGCCTCTTGCCCATGAGCACTATCATGCTGCCTGTTGTCCTATTACATTTTCTCTTTCTCAACATCTGTCTTCCTTTGCTTTTCCCCTTCTTCACTCACGTTCTCCCCTTCACAGGCCACGCATCACGCCACTTAGCAGGAAGCCGGGGCATCGACAGAAATGCCCAAACTGTTTCTGCTTTCTATTAGCAAGGCATCTCCACGCTCCTGCAACACCAGTTAGCCATCCAGTCCCAGTATGATGAGTTGGCCGGGTTTCACGCTTCTCCATTTTATAGTTGATGAATAGCTGCAGCAGATGGTTTGTTATCTTTGAAGATTCCAGAAAGACGAGCGTGATGAATCGCTCCAGGCCTTACACATCCATCCACCCTCTCACCATCACCACCTCTGCTGCCACATCACGTTACCCCTCTGGCACCAAAAAAAAAAGACAAAAATGAAAAATATGTATTTGACTCATCAAGCACACCTAAGAAGCTAGTGCTTTTACTTTTTCTCATATCAGCCCCAAAATCTTTACAAATTTCTACATAGAGATATTATTCCAGCTGTGTAAACACCAATATGGTTGGTGTTAAAAACATCCCATACAGAAAAAAGACATGGGCTCATCTGGTACAGTCATTATCCTCTTTACAATGCACGCTCATCATGACAGACTCACGTACTCTCTTCTCATCAGTCACAACTTCACACAGCAGCACACAGGAGAATGGGCTTGGAATGAGTATGAAGAGCAGACCAGTTATGGTAGCAAAAGCTGTTAATGCTTTCCTTACAATGTGAATTCTTTGTATAGCTTTCTGTTTCGCAGATTATAAATCAATCCCTACCCAGGTAGAAATATCACCTCAGGATGGTGCCATGTGAAATGTCTGAACCCTCAAGGAACGAAACCAGTGTCTGTGAAGCGGGTGCTGCTGACTGCCATAAATCCATGACAAATACAGTATAACATGAGCTCAGTGACAGAGAAAAAAATGTATTTGCTCAGTAAAGTAAACCACAGAAGAACCCATCAAGTTAAAAATTGTTTTTCTCTGCTATTATTTTGGTTACATTTTATTCATCAAGTTCATCAAATTTTGCCAGCAGACACTGGTTTATCTTAAAAGGAAAAGTTCACAATTTTTCTTAAAACGACAGTCAGGTGCCCAAATGAATATTGAAATAGGTTTTTCTTGCCATAATCATCCCTACTGCTCATACTGACTATTAGAAGATTCCTTCATGATGCACTTACAATGTAAGTGATGTGAGCCAAAATCCACAAGCCTCCATCTGTGCAAAAATGTATTTAAAAGTTTATTTGAAGCTAATATGAACCTCCAGCCATCCAAAATAGAAAAAAATCAAGTATATCTTTCAACATTACAGTCTTTTTAGTGCCAAGTCCATCTTTTTGATATTATACTTCCATCACAGCTCAACAGGGAAGCACTGTCCGAGGACACACAAAGAGGAAATTTTATGCTAAAAAGACCGTAAATGACTGTTATTTTAAGACAGACTTGAAAAATTGTGAACCTATCCTTTAATGAGGTTGAATTTACAAAGACAACAGGTCACAAACCTCCACATTAATATGGAGAGATCTCTTGTGTTAACCTGAGCTGGGTGTATTGGTCAAAATTTTAACCTAGTAGCCTGCTGTATTAGTGAAGTTATTTGTGTTTCAGGTCATTCAGAGCAGGTCATCCACCAAATAAATCACATTAAAAGACGTGTCAACAGTCCTCTTAAAATAGACCCCCAAAGTACCTGGTCCACATACCCTATCTGTCGAAGGAACATCAAAATACAGAGTTGAGCATACTTGGGATTGCTGTGATTGTAGATTGTAGACCTCCTGTCACTTGTAAATTGTACTGAAGATATGAACTTGACACAAATGGGCCCAAAATAAAAGGATAAGAATAATATGAAATACAGTATCACACCACATGTTGCAGAAAAATTTGCTCGTCAGGTAAACTGCGGCTTAATTTATCAGATATTGATATGATATGAAACATATCACACCAAAACTTTATATCAAAGCAAGTGAGTTGATTATCTCTGATTCAATAAAGCTACTGTACATTAATCAAATCATGCTCATTCAAGTTATACTTTGCTGTTGATGTTTTTTTTTTTCATTTAGATTTTATTATAGATTATAGATTATTATAGATTTTGACAGACAAACACACAAGATAGACAGTATGACAACACAAGGACATGGCTGTTGCACAGACAAGATAAACCAGTGGAGGGAGGGAGGGAGGGAGGGGGAGGGTTACAGTGTTAAAATATTTTATGCATGTGTTTCTATTTAACACATAGTGCATCCATGGGAACACATGCATACATGAGAGAAGAGGGCAAGATGCTGTGAGTCCAGAAATGACCTTATTGTGTCCCATAAGACATTCCCTCCCCTATCCAGATATAACAGAAATTGTGCAGCTTCTTCCATGCTTATGAGGTTAAGAAATTTAAAACATTTGGCTGTTGATGTTTTTTATTGTCTAGAACCATAAATCATGTATTCCTTTAAACGCATTTTATCACTCCAAACAAGTCTCAACTCTAAAAAGTGATAGGATTTCAGGTCAAACTATAGAAATTGGTTGTCCTCTATTACTCAGTTTTTCATCACCAGTGAAGTCATGTTTTAACAGAGTCTCATTTCTCAGATATTTTCCTTGTTTCTGAGCGTTGGAGGCCTCACCTGTGGGCTACTGTGCTCCCTCACACACACACGATGCAATGTGAAACCTTCGCCTATTCATTGGAAAAGGAACGAGGAACTGTGCCACTAAACTGCCTGCAGTGCTGCAGGTGTGAATATCTGTGTCCCTGCAACCGTGATTAATAGCAATGAAATCTGGGACTTCTCCCAACACGAAGCAATCACAATAGCTCTGACAAAGTCAATCAATACGCTCTGTCAGTGCCAGGAAAACAATGTGATGAGAAAAAGTGTTCATGGGGCCAGGAGGCTGACAGGACCACTGATTTATCACAGATGTGCATTTTTGAGACAACGGGCGAACATGACTTCAACATTTGGGAGGAATTTTGCGCTATCATGTGGCCATTATAGGGCACACTCAAATGGTGAAAAGATCAGTCTGGATGTGCAAAACACACAGACACATACGTGCATGAGTGTGCCTGCACACACATATATACGCAGCTAGTTAGACCACAATCATGTACACAGATGCTCAGACACCTGTGCAAAAGCATCAACGTATGCACAATACTCAATAGATACTCATATTCATAGACAAAAAGTATTCAGACCCTGTACTTAAGTAAAAATAGCTATGCCATAATATAAAAGTACTCCAGTAAAAGTAATAGTCCTGCATTCTAAGTTTTACTTAGCCTGAGTAAAATACAGAGGTATAATCAGAAAAATGTATTAAAGTATTTAAATAAAGGTATACAAAGTTTCTTAAATTACCATATGTCTTATATTATTGGATTATCCACAGTATTAAATGTTGCTTATATTACCTTGTAAGCATCATTTAAATAGCCAATTTAGAGCCATTTTTAACTTTATGTATTGCTAGCTAGTTTAATCAATTGTGTACTGACTATTGCAGCCAAATGACTGAAGTGGAATAAAAAGTATAATATTTGTCTCTGAACTTTAGTGCAGTTGAAGTATGAAGTGTTATAAAATGGTAATACTCGGGTAAAGTACACCTATATAAAACTGTACATAAGGACAATGTACTTATATGTCCACCACTGCCCATAGATGCACAAAAACTCAAACAGTGCCAAATACAAGCAAATGCACATTACTCAGTTGGACTCACATCTCTAGTTGGAATTGTATCTTATTTACCAGACCCAAGTACGCACAGACACACACATGGCTGTTAAACTCTTCATGTTTACCTCAAGTGAACTAAGGGAGAAAATGCTTCACAATGTGGTAAACAGAACAGTTTGTGGGCACGTGGGCACATCAAGTTAATTGGATGTTATAAATGCTTGCAGTAACTGGTGGTTTACAGAGATGTTGGGTGAGGTTAAGATAAACTGGTGGAGGCACACCTATTAACACAATAGCCATTGACTGCACTAGTAGACGTCTAATTAGTAGAATTAGGCTTAAATTCCTTGTGTGAACATTTTATGGTAAAACATAGCTAACTGTCCTTTACCTCCCCTCTAACTTTCTTCTTTTTTTACATCTGAATCTTGGTTTTACAAACACTTCAAATTAAATTGTTATGGTGTTCAAACCAATTATGTTATTACGGCTTGTTATAATGCGATTACAGAGCTTGATCTTGGTGATTGTCTCTTTAAGAAGCAGTGAGAGTGTGAGGAGGTGGTGCGGTTTCACACCCCGGGGTGGGAAACACAGGCGGGGCCAGCAACCGCTGAGTGACAGCCTTTCAAAGGCTCTCCAACTCCGCAATACACCGAGAACCCGAAACGACCAATGAGGTTAGGACTTGACCCGCCCGTCAACTCACGACAGCCAATCGCGACGAGCTGTGGGAGGATCCTGGAATCGCTGTTGTGCATCCAACGTGGGACTACGCCGATCACCCAGAAAAAAAGGAAAAGTAACTCAAGAAAGGAAAAAACTCATGGTGGTGGTACATGGTCTGAAGGAGGGGGGGAGTCTATTTTGCTATTAATCGGATCGTCGAGATTTTGTGACCACAGACTGCACCTGATAAACTGTTGGTTGAGCTCTTCTGGAGAAGACTGAGTGTGTATTTCAAAGTTGGATTTACGCAGCTAACAGCGGCGAAGCGCTGGTGAGATTTGGACGATATACAGCGCTCGGCTTGAGAGACCAGCGCTGGAGGTTTTTTTGGCACTGCGGGTCTAAAACTTATTTGCTCAACTTCAACTTTGTGGTGGACATTTATTACCTCTCAGAATTCACTGTCTTGCCAAGTTTTTAACAGTTTTGCTGCTGTTCCGTCTATCAACGATTATTGTGAGAGTTCTTCGGACGCACTGTGTCCTTTAACAGTTTTTTTTTTCTTGCTTGTTGTTGCATGTTTTCAAACATGTCATCAAAAGTAGTGGTCCTTTCGAGAAAGTAGTGTTTAGCCTTTTATGGACACACTCCTGCAACTTAAATTTAAACCCAGGGCGACGTATAAATGTACTTATGCTGGTTAATCTATGAACCACCTTTGATTTTAGCCCGCGTCGGACACCAGAGGAGAAAGTTGGACTGCGAACTTGTGTCCTAAATGACTGTTACTGGGATGGAAAACGTTTTACTGCAACCCAGTTGTTTGTGTTAGCCTCTGCATTACAAGAAGACAATTAATGTGCTATAAAAGGCATTCAAGTCTTCCCGAAGCTCCATTAATATTCCAGTTTGTGGGTACGAGGAGAGAGCTCAGCGGCCGCGCTATTAAAACTGGATACAAAATGGCGGCGTCCCCGGGACGATTTGGATATGTTTCTCGTTGTGTTTTTTATTTAATTTTGTCGGTCGAACTGTTTATCAGTTATGGATTGAGTTCAGATGTGCCGTGTGCCCAGAACTGTACCTGCAACGGAGATTCAGTGGACTGTAGTAACCTGGAGCTGACAGCTACGCCTGTGGACCTTCCAGTCCGGACTGTTTCCTTGTAAGTAAAGCGCTTAGTTGCTGTAACCTATTTATTGACCAGCCCAAAACGGGATAACAATGTTTGTAAAGAAAGGTAAAGTGTATAATAGCAAAGAGACGTTAAACGTTTTGTCAAAGACACCAACAAAATCGCCACTAGGCAGTGGACCTCAGTTGACACGGTTTTCTCTCAAGGAATCCTGTCTGAGAAGATTTTTGTGATTTTGCTTTGAGTTGCATAATTGTCTATGAATTGTAGCAGGGAGAATGATACCAATTGTCAGAATAACAATCTTTATTCCTTCTCAACAACAGTAACTTAGAGTAAGTTAAGAGTAAAATTAAACCGTTGCTCCTCATTATGTTGGGGACCCCTTGTTACCTTATTAAAGTCCCCCGGAGGTCCCTGCACCCCACTCTGGAAACCAGTGGAACAACCCACCAGCAGCACTGTTTTAACAGTCGTTACCGTGTTGTAACTTGATTAGGATTGTTTATGCAATTCATGAATGAAGTATTCACCTTATCTTTAGCAAGAGGGCAACTCAGGTAAAAAAAAAAAAGTTTCCTAATTGAGCTTAACGTTAGGCCTAATTAATATTGTAGGACTTACTGTGTATTCCAACATTCTCTGATGTTGTTTTGCATTTGTGCTTATTTAATCAGGGATGATGACTTTTACTGACAGAGACTTAACAGGTCTAATGATAACTGCAAGAAGAGGCACATACAACATTTATGGAAGGGCACTCTGCTAGTGAACTTCAATTAGTAGCTGGTGAAATGCTTTGTTCTCGGGCTCATTGAGTTATTGTGAATAATAAAAAGAGCTTTGTATTTGCCTTCTAACTGTCCTGCCAGGTAGAAAAACAATTTTTAGGTTTAAATTGCCATATAAGACTTTTTTTTCTGTATTTATCTAATTCTAGTATCTTAAAAAAGTATCTTAATTTACATTTCCTCTCATTTAAAATGTATTTACTCTCAGTCCATTGGTTGATGAATTTTCATATCTTTCATAGTTTCTGGCACATGGATGCTTGACATGTGCATTCTAATTTGTGTATCTAAAAATGTAATCTGTTTTCTATGTAAATGAACAGTTCCTGCAGGGTGAGTAAACAAATAGACCTGAACATGTCACAACAAATAAACCTCTGCTTTATTCAGTGAGATTTGTGGCAGGTATTATCCTAATTCCTGTTGCTATATTGCTTGCTCATTGTCCATAGTTTACAAATTGGATTTCTTGTAAATTAAGCAAGACCGACAACAGTTGAGCCCCTGTCTGCCAGTTCATTTAGGAAATGAGCCAATTTGAGGCATTTTTATGGAACATCCTCCAATGTTTAGGGAACCTCAGCACTTCATCACGCTGAATGACACAATTTATTTACAGACAACACTACTCTCTGTCCTTCCAATCAACATTTTGGCTCTCACCGCATCATGTCCAGTGGCAATTGTGAGTCCTCAGTGACAATTAGGCGTCTTGTTACAGGATTTTCAGCATCTGTTTGTGTGTGTGAGTGTGTATGTGTGTTACTGGGAACATGGGGTTAAAGACCAAAGACTCCTCTGGCTCCCAGGTTCCTGTGTTAGGCAGTTTGTCTTCCCCTGGGAAGTGAGGAATGCAACTTTTAAAAAGTCCTCTAAAAACATGAATAACGGCACTTGTGCCCGGGTAGCCTCGTTGCCCTGAAGCACCATTTATCCAAGTTCAAGTGCAGTTGCTGTTTATCATGCATGTACGCAGACACACACTACTCCTCCTGTCCTCATGGACAATGCACAACTAACTGTGGAACAAGTGTCCCATCTGAAACAGCTGCCCTAAACCTTTTGGTTTGCATAACACCAGGGTACTTAGTGAGCTGTGTCTCTCTCTCCAAGTCTACTTCTATTATCTTAGCCAAACCTTATCTGTCAAGATTTAAGGACCCACAATCTTGTTTTCAAAGGGAATGGCTTTATGGCTTTGAATTATCGTTTAAAACACCTAGGTTGCATATTTCCACACCACTTTGAGATAGTCACATTGTGTTGGCAGGTAACTCAAAGGGAACCAGCTTTATTCCTCCGGGGTCTGTGAATGAGCCAGATTAGTGAATGATTACTGTAAACCCAAAGAGACAAGTATGAACAATTTCACTTGTGGCCGAATGTGATCCCATTATAAGGTACCTTGCAGCAAGTCCTGTCCACTTGAGTGGATGAAATTACTTTTTGTGTAGTGAGTTGAAAGTTGTTATATTAGTTTTGAGTGCTGCCTGTGCACAAGAATGTGCTGGCTGTGGGTGTATATTAGTCAATAGTATTGTTGCAAAAGACAAGTTGATATAGCAAGGGATATAATGTGCAACAATTACAGTTTTATCCCGTCAGTAGAGCTGACCGAGTGTCTATTTGCACAATGTCTTGGTTTTAGTGCGTTTGTCCGTCTCTACATTTTGGCATCTGAGCCAAGTGAAATCAGTGTGGAATCAACAGTCTCTGTTATGTTTACCCCAGGGAGGGAGCAGCAGCAGTAGTAGTGGTAGGGAGGGAGGACAGCGTTGGTGGGTGTCAATAAACACAAGTCACCCAGGCCACTTTGCCTCTCTGTCACTCCTACATAATGCAGATGAAAGTCTAAATAATCTGAAACACCTGTAGGATTTTGACTGTTACATAAATGTCTAAAGCATTTGTGACCGCAGTTGTTAACCAATAAGCAGCTCCTCAATTAGTTTTACATATATGAGTGCTTTCTACGACTACATGAAGACTTAAAAAGTACCTCTGTGTTCCGCTTTGTTATCTTTAGAATTAAGGTGGTTTCAAGCAGAGAGGCTAAGTCCAGCTTCAGATACATTTTCCATCCTTTTGTGTGGGTGAAGAGCCACTGCGCTGTCACGCAAATGTTGCAATTATCTTTATACAGGCTCGTAAAGTTAACCGGTATTACAGTAATGAAGACTGCAGTCGTAGCTCAGGACCTGCATTTATCCAGCATCTCATGGTGGGGAAAAAGGTCTTAAAGAGAGTCATCCTGTCTTCACCTGGATGTAGGAGAGTTGGAAGGCTGGTAGGAGTTTTGAGCTGGTGGCAAATGATAACAGACAGCAGTATGATCACACTTTGTGGAAGGCACATTTAATGGATGTACACTCTTATGAACAACCAAGGTGTTCTGACCAAACAGTATAATGTACAGTGTTGGATCAAACTCAGCTGGTAAAAACTTTTGGGAAATGAATTGTATAAATGTATTGCTAGTTTTTAGCTGTGCACAAGTAGCTTCTCATGCCCCCAAAGTGACACTGTCCTCCATATCTTTTCTTTTTGTCGTTTTTCCTGCATCAAATTTTTGACAACTGTATATATAAATGGAATGAAGTGGGTGTAGGAAGCTCTATAATGCCCTTTCGCCCCCTAGTCTCTGTTTGGACTGTTTTTAGTCATTTCTAGTCATTCAGTTAATCTGATATCGTTTGATGAATACAGGCCCAGAGGAGGTGGGTGATTGTGGGAGATGTGTTGCCTGCAGTTTATCCATCAGTAGCAGCCCGAGGTCCTCTGATGAACAAACACAGCCACAGCTCTAGGTGGAGAAAAAAAATCCATAATGCTTTCCAGTTGTCCAAATAATCACCCTTCAGGACCCTGATTTTAATGGTCCTCTGTGAGAAAGTGGCCTTGATGAGTATTCTAGAGAACAAACATGTTGGCACATCCTGGCAGAGCAGACTGGCCTAATAAGGAGAGATGGTTGTGGGGAAGATGTGTGATTGACTAAGTGTGGAACAAACCCTTAAAGAAGAAAAAAACAATAATTTACTACAGTGTATGTTGCTATGACCGCACTGTTCTTTTCACTTCTTTTAAACTTGTCTAGTCATGAATTTCCAAGCTGTATATTCTAAACACTCTCTTTGTCAAAGATATCTTTTGCTGTTTTACATCAGTGCCTGTAACATTTAACAAACTGACCACCAGTCTCAGATGTTTATCCATTGTTTCTGATTGATGAATAGCCTAACAACATTCAAATCAAGTTTACTCTCACACAGTCACATATTCCCTCTCAGGAGTGGTGCCTTATCTTATTTGCAGCCACAGTAATGTGTATAAAAGGCACTTTTGCCCACAGTGCCACCGGCATAATGGGATTTTGCAAGTAAATAAAAGCATGAGCATTACTAATTTTGGCTGCAATCGCTGTGGGTGGATAGAGATAAAGCAGATACATGGTCTCTGTTTGCCAGCCTCTGTCCGTCGTTTCTCATGTGAGATTGTAATTTTGATGGGTTTTTTTTTTCATTGTAGGATTACAGAAAGCTTTTATGGTGTTTGACTTTATTTATGTTTGTCAGAGTTGATTCCTTGTATCACCAACTTAAAGAACTCTGGTCTAAAGCAAGAAAAAAGCCAAAAGCTGAATGATCCCCTTTGTAACCCAGCATTTTCCAAGTGGTTTCCAAAGTGTCCTAATGTACTGGCCACAATGCTCGGTGTACACCAAACGTTCTGCTGCTACTCAACCCCAAGCCTTAGCCTTAAACCTCACAGTACAGCCTTATTGGTAAACACCACCCCCAATAGTTGGTTTTGGCTTCTGCCCTCAGGAAATGGGTTTGTGTTGGTGGTTTCCTGAAAGGGGCCGGGAGCTCAGCTGGCTGGTTGTGGACTGGTCGGCAGAGGGTGGGGTTGCAGATCACCTGGCCTGGGGGGAATATGAGGGGAGGTGGGGGTGGGGGGACATTTTCCGCCCACTGCATGGAAGTGTTTTGTCAATGTCACGGTCTGCCGCTGCTGCCTTCAAGCTGGTTCCACTAGTTGGTGAAAGTCCTGTCAGTGGTCAGAAACCTCAACCGCCGTCACACATGTTGTAACACACTGAAGAAACCCAGATGAAAATAAAAGTTAACACGACAGTCTGCTTGAATGTCACATATTGTCAGAAACAACTTTATTTTTAGGGAGTGTTTTGTCTTCATCTAACCTATTAATAAGCATGCAAAATAATTTGCCACAGTAACACTATCCCTGCCCTTGGTTTAGTGTTTCTACCATTGTTACTGTTAGTATGTTTGAGCTTTATATACTGTGAAGACTGACAGATGTAACTGCAGAAATGCTTCTTACTCTTGCTTGATCAGATGAACCTTTGGGCACATGGAAAGAGACGCAGCAGCAGCAGCACTCAGCAGGGTTTAGCCCCTTGTGGTTTCAAGGGCATTTCTCTCTACGCAGCCCTCTAATCTTGTGGTATTGGGAGTGATTATACCAAGTTTGTTTATTGTCATAGTTTCCCTGACTCACATGTCCTCTGGCAGATATTTTAAAGTCACAACTCGAGCGTTTGGAAGGGTTTAGGATGATATTATCATTGGCACTGATTTTTATCAGCTGCTCTTCACTTTTTCCTCCCTTATCAGGCTGTTTGGTGTCAGACGGTAAAAGTACAGAGCGTTGCTATGTGGAAATTTAAAGCAGCAATCTATTTCTTTTATTGTAAATGATCCTCTTTTAACCAATTACGATGATTCGCGCAGAACATAAGCTGTTATGAGGAATTAGGAAGGAACAGCTAAGGTTTAGCCCCCGACTCTAATAACAACAGATAAAGGCTGACATTAACATGAAGATACGGAATGAGCTCATGGCCTTGCACTGGCTTTGATGACAATCAAACAGCTGCTGCCACAAGTCATTCTACAGGAATCCAGTCAGTAGAATAGATGGCCCTTTTGTGAAGACACTTGAGGGCGCCAAGTTTTTTTCCCCTTTCCCTCTCCCCCGAAGTCGGTGTCTACAAAGTGGGTTTGATCGATGAATCATCTGTGAATTCTCTACATCTGGTAAGAGTTTGGAAATCTGGAGAAGATGTTAGAAAAAAAGCGTGACTTGGACAGAAAGCTGGAGGTACTGTGCAAGTGAAGCAGCTTCTCCCCAGAAAACAAGCAGTCCTTTGAGAAGTGAGTGGAGCTGTGACTGCTTAGTTGGGCCAAACATTTTTTTTTGTCAAACCTCTGTACTTTCTGATACTGTAGAGACCAAAGGAGCATCAGAGCTCCACTGTCTAGACAGACACACATTCACATGGACTTAGATTGAGAAGATAGCATGGTCCACTATTTAGACACTTTTCTTTCTCCACTGGCTACAGTAATTATTGCAGAATGTTGCTCTCCTAGCATAATAAACAATAAGTAGGAAAAAAAGGACTAACAATTTGTCTTTTTGTTCACTTTGAAGTTGAGAGCATAAGGTCAGCCGTCTGCACAGTACTAAAACAATAGCCCCACTGAAGAAACACCGTATTTATGTTATTCTTTCAGATTAATTGGGGACACTCATTTCCTTTTACTCATAATGAAATAGTCTGGCGCCATTTGTAAGAAATTACAATGTTATCACACTAGAATCCAGTATTTAATGCAGGAGCATGTGTATGTATGTGTGTGTGTGTGTGTGTGTGGACAATGTGTGCACATGCAGCGTGGACATCTTGAGTGTTTTGGGGGTTCTCATCTGGAGTGTCCAGGCTGGCGTCGTTAGGCCTGGCCATGGGTTCATGCAGTGCCTCGGGCAAGCGCAGACCTTTTTCCCAACCTTCTCCCTGTTTGTTTGGAGTGCCCGGCTCCATCTCCTGCTTTCAGCCCCGAAACCAGCAGCGCGGAGATCGGCAGTGCACATGGCCCCAAGATGTGGCCCGCCTTCCTGCCACGGAAAACTTCAGAAACTGAGTCACGCTCCTAGCCTGACTGATTTCAAAAGCCGGAGCAACTCCTTTGTTGAGTTGTGTGTGTGTGTGTGTGTGTGTGTGTGTGTGTGGGGGCGGTGGGAATCTGCAATGCAAATGGTGAAATATGCTGACCCCATCAGTGCTACTTTTTCTCTGATGTTGCACCTAAGTTCTCCTCACCCTCTCAAGACGTTACACCTACTGTTCTAACTCAGGTTTTAGCATATCCCATTCATCATTATTATAGCAAATCTTGTACGTCGGCTTATGCTTTTAACCTTGTCAAAGTTGATAAGATACTGGCTTTTTTTTCTCTGCCGGTCTCCTTCCTCTGTTTGACTGGTGTGTAAAATGGTGGCCTGGAGCTGGTGTTAGCTTTGTGTACACTCTCACTGCAGTTGGCTGGCTATAAACCGGCCCTTAATGACGGGAAGACTGGTGTGTGTATGTGTGCGTCTGGCTCTCTGACACGCAGGTTATTATTTGACTAGTTTTATGATGCTTTGAAATCGACCACATTAAAGGGCCTTTGTCTCCCAGCTGGACTACAGAAGGCTCATCACTGACATCACTTCACACTTACAACGAGCAAAGTTCACGCCGCATTTATCTATGATAGAAATGGGAAAGATAATGATGATGTATTTCTGTGTGTGTAAGTCCCTGCTCTATTCCTCCCTCCCCATATCTCCCCTCTCCCACACACAGACTGCGCACTGACTTACAAGCATAGTGTCATACGCTATAACATCACTGTTGTACTCCCAGCTTTCCTCTACTCCCACAGCACCCATAACACAGCTATTTTTTAAAGCCTTTTAATGAGTTTTATATGTCAAATCAGCTACATGGTCCAGCAATGACGGTCTACTGCAGGCGCTGAGCCCTACTTTTTTTTTTTTTTTCCTAAGACCTCTTGCGTAGTCAGGCGGCCTATTATGAATTTATCACTTTGTTTTGTGAAGATATCTTTGCTAGGCAGGCCAAGATTGAAGTTAATGTTTCATATTGCCCATGTATCCTTCCTGCAATTGGCTGACTTCGGGGGGAGTTCAGACCAATATAAGCTCTGTGTGAAAAAACGCAGCCCTCCCGCTCATTTGAATTGGGGCAGTTGTAAAATCCCGTCTGTGAGTTTTACAAAGTGTTTTGGCTTCCGATAAATCTGTAAATGAATTAATCTGTAACTTCAACTTGACTTCCTGGTTCGTGTTTCATTGTCTCACCGGTACTTCAAACAACATGCCTCCACCACCGCCAACACCACCACCGCCACCACAGCCCCTCGTACAGTTTTAACGCAGGGCAGTTTTCAGTCTGAACGCGGTCTCAGGATAAATCGAGAAGCTTCTCTCTCCTCAGTGTTTGTGGTTATTGTTTGTAATGTGCGGGGAGGTGTTCGGGTTGTGGTGGCTGGGTGGGGTTGGAAGTGGAAGTCTAACTACATCTCTTCATCCCAGACCAGCCCTCACTCCAGCTGCCCTCTCGTTCCGTGTCTCTCCAGTCCTGCTGACAGAAAAGAGGTTATGCTGACCGATGTGTTCGCTGATTGGCAGCAGTTTGCTAGAACACAGTCAAATGTCGACTGGTGCAGTTTAGAACAGATGGTTAGTGTTACGTGTTTTTATACTTGTTTATTTTTTATATTTATTTTTAATTTGAATATGTTTACAGTTGAAAGAGGAACCATGTTGAATGGAGTCATAGAATTGTATTAGAATTGTGAAATAAATGTATCGTTTTTTTTTTTATTGTTTTTTTTAGAACATTTATGAAGCAATTTAAATGACATTTAAATGATGCCTGAAAAACAACTGTTAGTGAAAGGGTGGTAACAGGATTATTAGATATGCTATTTGATAATCCTGTTTATTTATTGCCCTTTTAAAAGATTTAATGAATGTACAAACTGCCCACCTGGCTGCAGCGCACCAGTCAGAACAGCTTGAATTCAGTGGGAAAATTGGTGTTTGGCTCAACATGCGGCCTTAAATTATCACACACTTTTCTTTGGTTAAGTACTTGGCTAAGAGTGCTTTTGATTTTGCTCCCGCTGACTAATGTCAAACAGCCCTGCCCATTTGTATAAACTATTTGTACCATACAACGGAATGCAATGTTTGAGGCACTAAAGAACCAAATCACTTTGTAGTGTTTGCCATGTTTAATCACAGCGTCTGTTCCTGTCTCAACCATACATCCTTTTCTGCCTGGTTGGATTATATGAGGTACATTTATGGAAGACGTGTTGTGCCATCGCTGGTTTGTTCTCTGCACGTAGCGACGTGTTGGACGGGTTCTTTCGGAAGGTTCTCATTCTTCTCAGCAGGCTTGTTTCTGCTGGGTTTTCTTTTCTGTGAAACAGTCAGAAACTCTAATGACTTCTAGGCCTCTGATCCCAACTCGGCAAATTCCTCTAGAAACGGCATGATTGTAAGGTCACTTTCTGGAAAGCATTAACCACACTTAGCGCTGGAGTCCACCCCCCCCCTCCCCCATCCACATGAGAATCGGGGGAAGGAAGCGGGTGAGGAGGGAGGGAAACCAGCGTTATCACCATGGCCTCATACAGTAGGTGTTAAAACGCTGTGAAACTTATCTGATAGGCAAGAAAATAAATCTGACTGAATGAAGTGGAGTTGTGTAAACACTATAGGTGACTGAGAAAGAGGCACATGCATGCTTGCGTACACACACACAAAGGACCAGTTTTGTTTGTTGCTGTGGCCTTTAGCACCAGTACGGCAGGTTTGGCTCTCAAACGTGATTTACTTTTTTTCTTAGTCATCCCTTTGTTCTGTTTTGTCCTGTTCTTTATTTTAAGCTTTGAGTTTCATGCCTGTGAATACTGTATGAGCATAACCAGCCTCCCCCACCTTTACATGCTAAAAAAAAGTTCTTTGGAGGTGATATTCCTGCATAAATCTTAATTTGCTTGTTAAGCAAGGTTCACTAGTAGAATTCCTTGATCTGTTAGGCGCCAAATGCAGGTTGTGTAGAAACTTCTGATTGCTCTTTTAGATGACAGTGCTCTCCCAAGTTCATCCTGTTTGTGCTGTGTGTGTGTGTGTGTGTGTGTGTGTTGGCTGAATATACATACCTCCGGGCAGAGGTGGCCCATAGGAAAGCTGTGTCATTTTTCACTTAGCTTCACCATAACGAGGTAATTGCCTCCTGTTGCAGGGGACGACAATTTAGTGATCTGGGCCACAATGGGAGGTGCCCCAGTAAATGATCATTACATAGACACACATGCACACCTCCCTGTCAAGCCTGTGCCTGGAGGGCAGACACATGCTCTGCTATTATCTCGTCACACACACACACACACACAGATACACACACACAGGGAGAAAGAACAGGGGAGGGAAACTGTCATTATCTGCAATCAAGCACAGAAGACAAGAAAGGGAAATCTGTCAAGTGAGACGGAGATTGAGATTGATAGGCATAAATAGTATTAAGAAGTGGAGCGTGTATGATGTGGTACTGACCCAGCCTCCTCGCATTAGCTTTCTTATCCATTCCAATATCCAATATCCATTCCTACTTTCTCTATAATGAGGAATCAGTGACATGAAATCGCAGCTCTTGTTGTATTACATGACTTAAAATTTAATGCTAACCGTATCTAGCCACAGAGTTCAGCCCCCCCCCCAACCCCCTTTTTTCCCCCCCCAAAGGGGTCTTCCAAGGCCACTATGGGATGAGAGGATGAGGAATGTGTTGCATCAGGTAAAAGTGTCCCCAGTCTCTGGGAACAAGCAGCCATCTCTCTGCAGGCCTGTGAAACATTCCTGGGCCGTCTCTCACGTCTGGACAGAGGGATGGAGGGGCGGGAGGCAGGCGGCTCTGAGCTGTGGGCTCCCTTTGTCTTGCCTAGCCTAACCCCACCACACAAACACAAACAGCGCTCTCACTGCAGCCTCCTCTCTGCCAACAGGCTGCGCGCCAGCCAGGCAGGCAGGAGGTGTGTGTGCGTGTGTGTGTGTGTGTGTGTATGTGTGTGTGTATGAGAGAGACAGAGATAGCACTTGTTTATGCATGAAAATAAATTTGTTTCATATGTCGTGGGAAGCTCAATCTGAAATGCAGATGTGTGTTAGGTGCGCACGCATACCCCCTCCTCACTCACTCGCTCTCTGACGGAGGTAATGCTATATCACTGGACAAATCACTCTCTAATAAGCCTCTGTACAAGTCAAGTGCCAGCTATTAAATACACTGTTAGCCTAAAGTGCAAATTGACTGCTGCAGATGAATGGCCTGTGGGTTATGTTGGAAAGTGAGCCAGGAGCGTGAGACACTCTGTATCAATAGTATTGATCTGGCCCCCCTTGAAGGCCAGCTGAATGGATGTACTGCAGTGTTTTCAGGCATACTTAATGTGGATGGATGAGGCTGTTTGTCAAATGGGAGAAATAATTGTTGATATCGATTAAAATCTGAAAAACTGAAAAATGCCCATGACAAGTATAATAAAAGTAATGAAAAATATTGTTGTGCTGCTGATGTGTTTTACAGTTAATTGTTCTTCCCTGATTGCTATTAAGAATAAAAGGAAAGTTAACTACCTCTTATATTAACATCTTCCTTTCTTTTTTTCAGAAATTTTGGCCACAACAAGCTGACCGCCATCAATGTAGAATCCTTCGCCAACCTTCCCAACTTACGAGAGCTGTAAGTATTCACCCACAGGAAACACACACCTGAATATTTAGAGCACATGCACACATGCAGGGAAAACTGTTGTGAAATCATGTGTGTCACTTTACACCAGACATTTAGCTAGGATGTGTGTATCTTTGTCTGTTGACTGGACTTAGTGTAGTACTACATCGATTGGAAATGTAAAATGAGAAAATTGGAAGCAAAACTATGAATGCTTTCTAATGTACAGCCCTCAGGATTTGTTTTGTCCCATGTTTGCGCTCCAAGTGCTGTCAAAAACACATGTGACCTACACAATTCTGTGCCCGAACGCATCGTACACAGACACAGAAATAGGAATGAAGCCGCTGCTGCTCGGCTTAAGTGCTGCTTTCGCTAAGCAGCCTGTGTAGACATTGTGTAATGTCCATGGTTGCCACTCTACTTCCTAGCAGCATCCTTGTATGTGTTGCCTTGAACTAAGTTCAATTGAGAATAAAGTGGTGGTTTTCTATATTAAGCCTCCCCTCCACCACCTGATACTGTGGCCAACGCTGGCCTTGTAAATATTTTATATGGTGAGGAGAGGACTTGGCTCTGTGTCACTCAGCACCAGTACACAAGACACATACACACTCATACACAAGCTAACCGGTGATACACACACTGGTGACATCTTTGGCAGGCCGGTCAGTCAGTCATACGCTCCTTGACATCTGTTTTACTCTCATGTTATTTTTGGTTTTTAAAAGGATGACTTGCTACTTGCTGTGTGGCAGACGTGACAAGTAGTGTTTTAAATCTTTTGATTTACACACGGTTAGATTGAACTTAGCCTCGTGATTGAGCATGTGGGATATTCCCAACAACACTGTGACATCTCAACTAGCATGTACAATTTGTGTAGAAACAACAAGAACATTGAGTGTGGCTTTAGTCTGATACAGTCTCCGTTTAAACATCAACTGCATTCAGACACCTTTGCATTTCATTGTGTGGATATTTGGGGATTCAAAATAAGGATTTGTGTTTTTGTTTAATTTCACCAGTAAGACTACAAATTCTGCTCCTGATTTTCCCACTTTAGAAATGTCTGGTCTACGTGGAGAAAAAAATGTCTTTGTGAAGTCCTCTAACCTTATAACACAACATCCATGTGCATTTTTTTGTTTTCCTCCATAAACAGTTTTGTTCTCTAACCTACCACTGTGTGTGTTTGTCACTTTCAGGCGGCTGGACCACAATGAGCTGACCTCCATACCAGATTTAGGACAGGCTGCTTCCAAGATTGTATCGCTCTACCTGTGAGTACCGCCCCACTTACTGCTTAACATGGTACCAGAATTATCTGGCTCTCTGTTACTGTATTCTTAGGTCAGTGGCCTCTTTGAAATGCTCTTGAAATAGTCTCTTGACATCTGTCGAGGATGCAAATGCTTTTACATGTCAGAGGTAATACTGCATTAGTATGTATAAACGTAAGGTATGAATGTGACTTGATTACATAAAACTAGAACAAAAATCTTTCCACTTGAGCTCTGTTGGCATCAATATGGAGTTCTGTCTGGAGCCATTAGTATGTGGTCAAGTAACTGACTAGTCGTATTAGCTGGCCATGTGGTCTTGTCTACAGTTAGCAGTGCTGGCTGCTTGGAGTGTCAGCTCGTATATAGTTCCAACTTGGTTGCTCCCAGTTGTGAAACTGTGCCTTTAGGGGCTGCCTGCATTGGCATCTCACTGGAGATTTACTGCCCTATTTGGGAAAGGCGTGTGTGCGCTTGTGTATGTCACAAACCTGAGCTCGGTAGTCCATCAACAGCCTTAATTTTTACTCTGTTGAAGGAAAATCATGATGAGAGTTTGTTAACTTGATTCAAGCTGCAGTTTGGAAGACAGTAAATGCAAAGTTTCAGGGAAATATTATGATTATGGTAATACATGTGCAGTTCATATTACTGTTATTGGTTGGAAGTTAAATTTCAGAAAATAAACTAATAATAGTTGTGGTAGTGGTACTTAAAGAAATGGCAAACACCGTACTTACATGAGCCAGAGCTCATTATCCATTCAACACTTTTATTTAAGTCTTTAATCTTATCTCTATACCAACAATTTTGTGTGTTACTATGATGCTCAAGAATGTTGAAAGGAATGCAAGCCACAAAAAAACAGAGAGGCTTTCCAAGGTTAGACCAAAATATAGTCTCTGAGATAAAAATCAAAATGTCGAAGCTGATATGAGAGCTTGTTACACTTCTTATAGCAAGATAATTCACAGTTGTTCTTAGTATGTTTTAGATTCTACACACACACACACACACACACACAAAGGCATATGTACAATCCTGATAGTTTTCCAGCTGTATCATCTGTTGGGTGGACTGTTGTTTTCCAGCGTGCCATAGTTTTTTTCCCCTGGTGTGACTGGGGAACATTCTTACATCTCAATCATCCTGAAACAAGAAAGTCTGACCCCCCTCAGCTAGTCTAGCGCTAACCATTAGCTTCACTCTGTGTATTTTCTTTCACACCTTGCTAGCATGCCTGCTGATTGCCTGGTAGTAAAGTATGCAGCTGCTGGTTCCTGTAACACTGGTCATCGTCATATCATTTTCAGTGGTGAGCTTTGTGGGAGTCATACCTTCGCCTCTCCCTGTATGTCATCTGCCTGCTTCTCAGAATTGATCATTACGCAGTTATGTGGTCAGAATACTTCTGCTACAGTTAGTAAGGGGGAGTTCTAGGATTTATGAAACAACTCTGACATTTATCTGTTATAAGTTTCCAAAACATTTGAGCTATTAAAGTTGTTCATTTGAAATTATTATCTGTAGGGTCCAGCACAAACTCCTTTTTAATTTTTATACATAATAGATTGGAGCAGAAGTTCACCTTTACTTGCTCAAACTGTGTGAGTCGCAGCCCCTCCAAATGATCGGGGTGTCTTTTTTTGGCCTTACTCGAAGCCTGTTGCTAGGGGAAGGCCTCTAGGCCTGATGGGAGTGGAGGCTAGAGGGAGGGTCGGATATTTACAAAGCCACACAGCTGAAGCGAAGGCCTGCTGAAGCACTTGCAGCTGCAGCTGTCAGTCACATGGCTTACAGTAAAATGGGTAACAGTGGGCAGGGGAGGAAGGATGAGAAAGCAGGGAGGGAGGGAGGGATAGGGGATGTGAAATAGCGTCAGATCAGGGTGACATCACAACGTGTCGAAAGAGGAACGGTTCTGAAGAAGTTGTGGAGGAGGCAGTTGGAGGGTAAGGAGAGGTGAATTGAAGGAAAAAGGGAAGCAAGAGATGAACGCCCACACAGGGTTATTCCCAAAAGTAAAGCCAATGCACTCTGTCTCCACTCCCCAACCAACAAGCCCTCTAGAGTCAGACAGTTTCTGTGTATCTGCTCTGGCAGAGGCAGCAGGTTGAAGATGGTCTGGAATGCCGTCTGACTACAAGTTTGTGTGAGACAGTGGTTTGCACACACACACATGCACTTAATCACACACACACACACACACACCTACCTACATACACACATATGGAGCAAATGGATAGAGAATCTGTCTTCAGCCCCTTTATCCAACAGTGACCTCTCCAAAAGGCTGAGATCCCATTATATGCGGTTACCACTGTCTTGACAGTCTGACTGCCACTGAGTCTTCAAGTGTATCATCTGGCTAGTTGCTAATGATGGTTCATGTTTGCACTGACTGATGGAAATGACAAAGTCAATGATGTTTGTAGAATTTAACACATTCAGAATCTAAACTGAATTACATATCTCCAGAATTTTATGATAATGAACATTTTTGGTTTTCTAAATGCTGAAAGTTATGAAAGAAGTAGAAAAATTTGAGAATGGGTGAACTAAGAAGGGATAGGTGAGTGGGTTGGATTTCTTTGCATCCGCTCTTTTTTCTTTCTTCTTCATCTCTTGCTTGGTTGAGCGGTGATTCCTTTTCACCTCCTTCCTCTTTTACACTTGTCTGGCAGCTTCTTTTGATCTCTGGCGCTCTTGTGGAATTCATTAGGCACAGATAAGCCTGACTGTGTGTTGTATCGTTACAGTTTAAACGTTTCTTCGGGCCAATCACTGGAGTTTGTATTAGCAGAGAACTCAGAGAAGCGTCTTACCAAGAATGTCTTGTAAATGTAAAGCATGTTGAAGCTTCTGGTGAACCAACCAAAGACCATATGCCAGGCTCTCACAGTCCCACAATGCACTTGGCGAGACCAGTGATACCCCGCAGACTCCCAGAATGCCACAGCAGGATGGCCAAAAAAAGAAGCAACAAAAACGTTTTAAAAACACAGTGTCAAAGTGACAGCAGAGCAGCACAAACTTTCCCATTGTGCTCATCGCCTGCTCAGTCAACATCAAAGAAGGCCTTTAAAACAGCTCGGGATAGAAATCATATGGCCCGCTGGATGGTCTGATTTTGAAATAATTCTCCTTTTGTCCCGACCGCCAGCTTCAAACGAGAAGGGACGGGCCAAACAATCGCCCCCAAAGATGACACTGGAAACAGGAGAATGGGAATACTAGTGTAAACCGCTGATGCACTTTCCATACATCAAAAGAAGTGTCAAAATGAGCCGGGCTCATGGTAATCAGATGGTCAATGGGGCAGGGTAATGAGATTTGGAATTAAGTGGAATCAAGAGCGAATAAAGCCCCTGGACTTCAAAGGGAACAAGAGCAAACGGAGCTCCTCTTTATCAGAAATGTCACTGGCCGTATGATAATCAGTTTTTATAAACGCTACTATTGTATGTCCGGACTTCAAACACACTGAGCGCCGACGCTTTATCTGTCTTTCACACACACAGCTGGGCTCTTGACTGTGGGAGGGAGAGAGAGAGAGAGAGAGAGAGAGAGAGAGAGAGAGAGAGAGAGAGAGAGAGAGAGAGAGCGAGAGAGAGAGAGAGAGGGAATTTGGTTTGAGTGGTGGAAGCAGAACTGGGCGAGAGAAAGAGTGAGAGAGGTCAACCTCTCCCACCAGTTTGAGACTGATCTGTTTTTCCCAGCAGAGGTCACCAGCTGTTGACCCCACCTCACCCCTTCATTCTCCCCCTCCTTTTCTCCTCCCCCATTCCTTCCCTCCCTCCCTCCTCTGCTCACTGTAGCCACTGTCTGTCGGTCTGTCCCATGTGTGCATTTGTTATTTGTGTTGTGTGTGTGTGTGTGTGTGTGTGTGTGTGTGTGGGTGTTTGCACATGTGTGCTTGCATGGCTCATCCTTAACCATTTCTGCCACTGTTTATTCAGGTGGGCACTGTGGTGCGACCCCTCCTCCTCTCAGACACCAATAAATGACTGTGTGTGTGCGTGTGTGTGTGTGTGTGTGTGTGTGTGTGTGTGTCAGTCTGCTTGCTGAAGGCTAGAAAGGAAGGAGGGACTGACCTTGTTATGATGGAGTTTGACTGGTGGAACACCTGCTCTCTCTCTCTCTCTCTCTCTTGTTCGTTCTGTCAAACACGCACAATCCTGGGAAGTTAACCAGTCAGAATAATAATGCTGAGCTTTCATTAAGTATCGAGTTAAGTCTTTTGTTTAGTTGTTTATTGTCTCTGCTGTTGGTTTTGCATTCAAACATTACCAAACTCTTCACGGGTCAAGTGAGTTGATCTTAAGATATGTGATTCGACGCTTCATAAATTAAACAGGTATCAAATTAAAGTACTTAATTTAATCTCTCTTGTTGACTCGCTCTCACTTGTCTCTCTTCTTTTAGACTAGTCAGGTGAATGACAGTGATATTAAATGACATTCCCGTCCCTAGTTAGCACACAGGCATGTGTCATATTTGTCACTAGCTTTCATGTATGCTCATATAACACTGGCCTTCAGACACACACACACACATATACACACAGAGACCACTGATCCAACAAGACAGATGTGTGTCTGTCTGTTTTGCATATAATATACCTTCTGTGTACATTTGTCGATGTGTGTGTTTTCAGTAGAGTAGAGCTGTGTTTGTGTTTCTTGCGTGCCCTGTGTGGCCTCCCATGTTCTCTGCTGACACGTGAGTTTGTGCTTGTGAGTTTGTGTCTGTCACTCATGTTTCTTACAATCCCCTTCCGTTCTGTATTGTAGGGTAATGACTGGGACGGTGTCTTTTACTTTCTTAATCTTAATCTTCTTCAATCTTTCTCCTCATGTCTACGTGAAATGGACTTTGTTCAACCCCCCCCCCCTCCCGAAATCTGTGCAGGCTCATCCAAGTTAACAAGGCCTCACAAAATAGAGCGGAGGCATCTTTATAGAGCGTTTCCTTGTGTAGAGAGTCTTGAAAGTATGATGGTTCTGTTTTTCTAGTCAGTTTAGGAAATGTTGAACTAGAAAGAGGGGGGCACACTACTGCATTTCTCTGTCTTCAGGCACAGCAGCAGCCCATTTTTTTCAGAGTATTCATTGGGGGTTTTTTTGCATCTTTTCATGATGGTTAAGTTTTGTTTTTTCTGTTATCTACTCAGTTGCTCCTGCTCCTTTGTCTTAGGTAGATTAGGACCGTGATAATGGCTAGACCTTCATGAGAATCACACAGCCATCTCCATTCCATCACACACTGAAGTACTCCGAAATCCCCCTTCAAGTGGCTCTGGTTGATCACTGAGACTCCATCTATCTAATAGATTTTGCGAGAAGCACAGGTGTCTTTGGAATTGTTTAAAGAAGGCCAGCCTCTGTTTGGAAGCTCTTAAAGTACACATTTTGCGGTGGACGAAGACCACTTTGTTCTGTGTACTCTTCTTTCTTTGTGCCTGAGTGGGCTTAGAGAAGATAAAGGATTTGGAGTGTCTTCCATGGGTGATGAGAAAGGGACACTGAACTTGAGCAGTGTAATATTTTTTCGGTTGGTTTGGACACGCCGGGTCAAGCTGTATGTCTGTGAGTAGGATTGTCAACCACACCTAATGTCTTCATGTCTGTTTTTTATTATTTTCCAGACATCATAACAAGATCCGCAGTATCGACGGCAGACGGACCAAAGAACTTGTTTCCGTGGAAACCCTGGACCTGGGCAATAATGACATCACTGAGCTACGAGGGCAGTGCTTTCCTGCAGGCCTCCAAATCAGAGACCTGTAAGTTTACTGTGGCACATAACACATTCATCACTAACAATGTGGCTATTCAAAAAAGAGCAGACTCTTTAATGGTCTCTGTGGGGACATTCAGTTCTTGCAGCAGTTAATATAAATCGAAAAATTAAAAAAGCAGAAAACAGTGCACACAGTAGTGTTGCCATTGGATATCCCTAACATCTGTATCCAAAATATCAATACAAAAGAAACATAGAGTGTATTGATAACAACATGTGGTAACAGCGTGATTACAGCATACAAGAAGTATGTAAACTAACTGAAGAGACACAGAAATGGTGCTATTAATGTTCACATGTTTGAGGTTTGGTATAAACCTTTAATGTCACAATGTGCTGTGTCTGTGTTCAGGTACCTGAGCAACAACAAGATCAATGTTTTGGAGCTTGGTGCTCTGGACCATCTGGGCTCCACTCTACAGGTCCTGAGACTGAGCCGAAACCGCATCAGCCAGATCCCCGTGAGAGCCTTCCAGCTCCCGAGGCTCACCCAGCTGTGAGTACCACTGGATTTCATCAGTTTAACAACGTAGTTAGTGTGCTGACAAGGTCCTGTTATGATCTGTCAGAACTGTTCGCCCTGCAAAAACAATATATTTTTGACATTTGTGTTTGGGCTGAAAATGAATAGGTTTCCCAGTTGTAGCCTTTGGAGACATGACAGAAAGAAAAGAATTAAGAGTTTGAAGGAAGAGGAGTTTGTAGTGTCTGTTGATCGAGCTTTTAACATTTGGAACGCTATTAGTGTGAGCTATACCTCTAGGGGTGGATAAGGTCTGACTAGGTAAACACCAGAGCCACATTATCAGTGATTTATTGCTTTCTTCCATATCCCCAATGTGGTTAGTTCATTCCCCACACCGTGCTTCATTATCTTCGTCAAACTTCCCTCCAGTGTCTCAGCGAGGTCGACACATCTGTAGCTCAACACCTCCATTCTGGCGAATGAAGGGACTCACATAATGGGAGTCTCCCTCATTGTGGCTCCAGCAGTTTCCCCAGGTGCCTATTGTTGGACAGGTGGCCCCGGTGACACTGTATCTGCACATGCTAGCGGTGATGCACATTAGGCACAAAAGAACCTGTGAGGATGTTTATCTTTGCCAACCTGAGGGCTTTTATAACCTTTACACACACACACACACACATACACCAGATGTACTCATTCACTGTTACATGCAAAGACAACTCTGGCGTCATATGCAGAATAAAGACTGTGTTCTTTTAAAATCTTTTAAAATGTTATACTTTTTGTTTTTTAGAATCACTGTTAATTCACAGGGCCGTAGCTTGGCCCCTGTTTGTAAGCTATAGCCTGTGGGTATACAGCTCTGGCCACAGGTGGAAAGGACACCACAGAGGAATGCCTGTTAACCTGAGGGGTTTGTTGATAACAAAATGCTCCAACTGAGGCATGCAGGCTGCAGGATTCTTTGGTTTTGACTTCAGTGTGATGGATGCTCATGTAGAATGGGGGCAAAATATTCATCAGTCAAAAGAAAAAAAGTTTGGTTTCCTGCATTGAAATATGGGGAATATTTTGAAAAAGTATACAAAGTATGATTAAGTGTTTTTTTTTTCTCCCTCTCATATTTTTTTCCACCCTGCAGTGAGTTGAACAGGAACCGTATTCGTCAGGTGGAGGGTTTAACCTTCCAGGGTCTGTCCAGCCTGGAGGTGCTCAAGCTGCAAAGAAACAGCATCAGCAAGCTGACGGACGGGGCTTTCTGGGACCTTGCCAAGATGAAAGTCCTGTATGTATTTAAAAACAAAAAAACTGAAACTGTATCAATACATAAACATAGTAATACACTAACACAATCAGAAATATGCCAAGGATGATAAGAGCATGTGACTGATTGGTCAGCCAACAAATTTATTTCACAAAGTTCCTTTGCACAAAACTTATGACATCAGCATCATAAAACATTTAATATCTAACCCAATACCGGAAACTAGCCATCTGATTTATAAGTATGAGTGCAGCACATAGCCTTGGAGCAAGCACTACTTAAAGGCTAATGTTGTTTGTACTGACTATTACAGGAATTCACACCAATCCAACATAATAAGAATAAGATCTTTTTGTAGCCTTACTGGAACTTTCTCACAACAATCACAACAATCACACTTTTCTCCTGCTGACATGCTATTTTTTACATATTACTACAATTACATGCAAAATAACAAAGTAATGGTCACAAATTACAATGCAATTTTACAGAAACGCTGCTACAAATTTAGTCATTTCTGGGTGCAAGAATTACCACTAAACTCACATCCTGTTGCCAGCGAACCACCGTGTCAAGAACTGTGAATTCTCAATATGATAATTCTTACACTGTTCAATTTTGTGTCATGCAGTCACCTGGACTACAACAGCCTGACGGAGGTGAACAGCGGCTCCCTGTATGGCCTGTCTTCCCTTCAACAGCTTTTCCTCAGTAACAACACCATAGGCCGCATCAATCCTGACGGATGGAAGTTCTGCCAGAAACTGAGGGAACTGTGAGTACCAGCATTTAAATTAGCCTGAACACCCAAACTTTCATGCCAGATGTCCTCTTACAAAAACCATTCAGCAGACAGTGGTTAAAAGCTCCTAAACCTGGAATGATAACTGCAGGGGAAGATTTTTAGGAGCAGCAGAAGAACATAAGTTCATCTTAGTTCAATTAAAAAAAACAATAGTTGCATATTTAAAACGCTGTGAATTTTTTGCTTTTTCATCTGTCTCTGAGGATCTTAACACGTTGTCCTATAGCTTGAAAACCCAACACACCCCGCCCCTACCCATATCACCCACCTACCTTACACAGGGTTAAATGACATTGTGCTTTAACACTCAATACACTACGCTATTCTCAGGATAAGCCTGTTTATCCCATAATTAGAGCTGGGCTCAACAACACTCAAGCCCTTCGACAAGAGTTTTTGTTCTCAGTTCTGAAGCGTGGGGGTTTGTCAAAGCGGCGTGTAATCCTCTGCCGGTCGTGCCTTGGTAATTACACTGAAGGATCGCCTTCACGGCCTTTGTCTGCCGAATCTGAGAGCCTTTCCTGTCCTGTTGACATGACTGTCGTATCGCTGCTATAAAGTGCTTTGCTCAGCTGAGGCGTTGCTAACTGCGAGGTAGCCGGGGGTGTCCGTGCCGACTATGTTTGTTTATACGTAACAGTCACAAAGGATAAAGAGGTAGATGACGTTCATGTTAGTTTGCTTTGTGTATCTCAATGCCGTTTCCTGTACGGACATCTACGAATGACCGATTGCTCCCTGCGCTGTCCCTGTATCATCCTCCTGGCGCTGCACCAGTCATCGGTTATATGATTTTATTATCTAGAGTTATGATAGAAGAGAGTGACTCGTCTTTATGAGGAGCCTGTTATTGCATTCCCAATGGGCCAGGCTGAGCTGGTCATCAGGGAGAATCTCTGCACACATGACTGGTCAAGCAAACCTGAGGCCTGGCCACAGAGACAGACAGCGAGGGCCACAGAGAGGGCAATAAAATGCACAATACTGCCTTTGACCACTGTTTGAAAGATACTGTTATGGGATTTATCTTCATTTATAAACAGAATTAATCAAGAGGTGGTATATGTATAGTATGACTGTTCTGCAAAAGGATCTTAAATAAGTATTTCATCTTTATTTTCATTTGTTTCTCAAGGAAATGAACTTGTACCAGACTTTTATTGAAGTCAGGTGTCATGTAGTGGAGTATCCTTTCTTTCCAAATTCCTAAAACAAGTGAAACTACTTGGAAGTCCATGTAGTGTTCTCATCCAATTTATATTTTCTCCAGCTTGTTAAGAAAAAAAAATGATATGATATATTGATATGTAACATTTTGAGGGCTGCAGTGCACATGAGTGACAGTGTATCCCCTGGGGTTTACCACATGCTCAAGAGCACTTATAAATGGAGGTTGTAGACATGTAAAGTTCCAACCAAGACTTTCTTTTCCTCCCTGTTAAATCATTAGGATCTCTGTTGAGCTCTAAGGTCTGCTAAGCCCATTCTCTGTTAACATCTTGTGGTGAGGAAAAAGTCACAATGGAAAAACACACCACAGAGTGGCAAATAGACATTGAATCAGCCATGAAATTTAAGTATAATGATGTCGCGAGCTGCTTCAGTTTTCTGCCAACCTGTCATCTCCTTCCAGACCTCACACAGAACATTTCTCTTTCTTCCCCCTTTTTTTCCCCCCTCTCTCTCTCTCTCTCTCTCTCTCCCTCTCTCTCTCCTTCTCTTTGTCTGCCTTTCTGTCTGTATCACTCTGTCTCGCGCTCTCCGTCTCTCTCCAGGAATCTGTCGTACAACAACTTGACTCGTCTGGATGAAGGCAGTCTGGCTGTGCTGGGGGATCTCCACACCCTCCGTCTGGGGCACAACTCCATCAGCCACATCACCGAGGGAGCCTTCAGAGGGCTCAAGGCTGTACGCGTCCTGTAAGTACACCCTCACAACTACCATTACCAAGCCCAAATGACTCTAAACATCCCCCACGAAAGAGGTTTTGCCCCTGCTGACGATAAGGCTACTATGTGCCTCTCGGGAGCAGTGAAAGCTGAAATGTTTTAATATTGGTTTTGCCTCTGTGATATTTGATATTTAGGCTTACGTAATTCATCCAGTTGACTTTAGAAAGCGGGGATTGTTTACTTTTTAAGATGGCTGCTTTTCTAGAGTTTGATCTCATTTGCATTCATGTCTGAGTTTTGTTTTTGTTTTGGTTTTTTTTTAACTTTTACAAGGTGTTCATGCATCACTATTGCCATGGTTTCTGTGGCAACTTCTTATTTTTCATCTCTTTTCTCACTTTTTGTCTGGTTTTGTTTTTGGGGTTTTTTGTTTTGTCTCAAACACTGGTTCCCAATAGACTTGGATGTAAAAGTGTTCTGTGTTGCTCACCTCCCTCGAGATCCCTTTCCCGCTTTCAGAAGCCATGAAAAAAGACAGAGGTTTCTTTTCCCTCTGATCCACCTTTTGCACAAAAAGCCCAAACAGGCCAAAAGAAAGAAAAGGAGGGAATGAAAGAGAGAAAGTCAGGGGATAAATCCAGGAGAAAGACTTGGGGGTCTTGGTTCCTAACCAAGGTCCTCTTGGCTGTGTCTCTTCCTGGTGAGAGAGCCAGGGAGGAGGAGAGTTTTGCCAGAGCTCGCTAGACGAGCTCTCTCTCGCAGCGGGGTGACAAGCCAAGGCGCATGAGGCCTCTCTGCTGGCACACTGGGTGCTAGATAACTGGCTACAGAGGGAAGTAAACGATGGGAGAAGAGCCTCTGACCACCATATATCAGCTTTTTTCTCATGTTTTTCTTTCTTTAATTCGCTCACTTTATTTCTTTTGGCTTTACCCTTTCAAAGCACACTTAATGCCCATTTCTTCCCCTCTGTTGTCCTAAGCTGTTTTCTGTCATCTCATCATGTTATCCCCCCAAAACACACACACTATCTGTCTCTTGATTTCACATTATCGTTTCCTTCCTTCTCTTCTGTCACCCCTGCTCTGTGTGTCTTTGAGGCAGGCCTAATCTAATCAGTGGAGGGGAGGACAGGCATAGGCCGGGTCCTGAAAAGGAGCTGGGGGAGCTTTAATTGGGCCTGCGCTGCTGGTCGTGCTGGCATGGGGCTGGAGCCTGCATCGGGGTGTGAAAGCTCCAAACGAGCCAGCCTGCCCTCTAATTCGGCCACGGGGGTCGTTGGCTCCCCCCCCCCCTCCTTCTCTGTGCCTGGTCCCCTGCTCCACAGCCCCCACCACTGGCCTTGCTTTAACAAGGCAACAGCCATTCACATCCAGCCAGCCAGAAAGAGTAGGAAATTGGCAGCCCCAGTCCAATTCAACTAAGACAGCGGCCAGTAGAGACTGAAAAGAACCAGAGGGGGATAAGAGATGTTTGGAAGGCAAAGGGAGGAGGAGCAGAGTCGTGCTATTGTGGAGGTATTGGAGGGTGTGGCTGACCATCAACCTCAAAGGCCTTTTCTCAAGTTTGAAAGAAAGTCTTTTAATGCTTCAGAGGAGTGTAGAACTCCTCCAACTCTGCAACTTGTTTTTCTTTTTGATTGCCATGCAGAGGGGTGGAGTGGTGGCTCCGCAGCTATGACTTCACCTTCAGAGGTAGTTCTTTCAATATTGTGAAGGGAAGCAAATGAGGTGCATTCAACAAGTGTTTGGAAACCCTCCAATACACTAAAAGAAACCCTTTTCTCTTTTCTCTCTTTCATTGAATCCATTATTTCTTTGCCCAACCATGGTTAAGCTTGGCCCCTAACCTCATCAAGACTCTTGGTTTTGGTTTTGGCTGCGCCATACCTGTCACCATCGGACAAACAGACCCAACTGTCTGGCTTCTCGCAAGGCATTGTGTTCCCGCCAATCCCTCCATGCCGTCATGAATTATACATGTGTTTCCCTGCGCTGGGTTTGCCTCAATACATGAACGCACTCATACTCACATGCACACTCCTCCTCCTCCACCCCTCTAAGGAAAGAATGCGCTTGGTTGGCAGAGCAGAGCAGCAGAGGGGCTCTTAAGGCCAGGTGCAGAGGGGGGAGGACGATGGGGGAGGGAGCGTGGACAAGGGGGTAACCTGTGACTTCCAGACCAGCCTCTGCCAGGGCTGTGAAACGCTTCATTGCTGGCAGACCCCGTCCCTGCTCTCTTCCTCCCTCCTTCCATCTTTCTTACCCTAACCCTCTTTTCTCTCATTCTCCGCAGGGAGCTGGACCATAACGACATCTCGGGCACAATAGAGGACACCAACGGGGCCTTCTCTGGATTGGACAGCCTCAACAAGCTGTGAGTGTCTCCCCTCATTCTTTCTTTTTAATTCCCTCCTCCTCTCCTTTCGCTATCAGCTCCTCCTTTTCATCCCTCTGTCCCGGTGTTCTTCAGAAACAGACAATCAAGAGAAACAGAAGCGAGCTTTCTCATTTTTCTTGCATCCAGAAGTTTCCCTCCCAGTCCCAACTCACCCTTCACTGCCAGCTAAGTTTAGCCAGTCCAATATAGACATAGAGTTCAGCAGTTTGAGATATCGCTCCCCTTAGGACCCTACACTTCACTTGGAAGGGAAGTGTTCACACTGAGCAATGACTTATAGGGCCCCTCTTCCTTTTTTTACAAGGCTTGTTCATGAAACTTGGTAATTTTTTACTCCAGTCATTCTGTGGAAACCCACGCCAACTTCTCTCCAATCCAATCTGTCTTTCATCTTATGATTTCATTGTTTCACTTTAGCTTTATGGCCAAATTGGGTTTGTTTGCTACTCTCGGGTCAGGAAGGAGATACAGTGAATCATTTTTTAATCTGTTTTTCATGATTACTCATCATGATTACTCATGTTTTCATCGAGACAGCTATTAAAAAAGTTGAATGTCAAAACTGGCGAGTTGAGAAATCACTGCGGGCGTAGAGTTGCTGGCATTGAGCGGCCGTGCGCAATCATCAACCTGCAGGATGAAAAGATGATGTCCAGCCAAGATGGTTCCCAGTGTGAGCACTGCTGAAAGAGAAAGAACGGGAGAAAGAGGGAGAGAAAGGGCTTTTCTTCGAGCTGGCAGGGGTTCACTCCCCAATAGGCTTATTTCTATTTCTCCTCCATGCCTGCGCTCCTCTCGTTCCCTCTTTCCCAGTCCCTGTTGTTAGGAACTGAGAGAGGGTGAAATTGAGGGCTGCATTCAGTCATCAACATCAAACGCCTCACACGCCCCACCCTCTGACCCTGCCCCTTTTGTCATGGCGTTGGCGGAAGCGGCCCGCTGCATCCCAAACGCTGGCAAAGCAAGCCATGGGAAAAAAAAAAAAGATGCAGAAAAGAGAAAGAAGGGCTGAGACATCAAAGTGTCCACCACACACACACACACAGGGTTTACCCAAAAGCAGCTTGTGAATGGCGCCGCATGGGAGAGAAGTGGGTCGAACAGTTTTAAGTAAGTAAACGATGAGTAGATTGCGGATGTAATTCTGCTTTTATTTTACTACGTTTTGATCGTTTGTAATTCCTTCAAAATCAGAGTTGCAAAATTGACAAAGTAGCCTGCTTGTCGTCCCTGTGAAGAGACAGCCGTTTGTTTGTGTGTACATGTGGATGAGTTCCAACACTGGGGTCTTCATTATGAACCAGCCAGCCGTGTCTCCTCTTCCTGTGAAGTGAGGGCTACAAGAGGAGAGAAACAAGGGAGGGGCAGTGGCAGCGGGGTGAGGGTGGAAGAAGGGATTAGGACCCCAAATCAGAGGGAACAGCAACTCACTTCTTGGCTCAAACCAGGCTTGACTGCCACAGACACACACACACACACACACACACACACACTTACATGGTTGCATGTATGTCACTACAAGCCCTGCAGGGAAAAGAACCACACACACACACACACACACACACACAGGCCCGCCTGGTCATTGCTGTTAAATTCTAATAAAGATAAAAGTGGTCTTTGAAGAGCAGCGCAGAGCCCAGGTGCCCCCCCCCGCACTCAACCCCATCCAGTCTCCCTCACCCTTCCTCCTGGCTAATCTCCACACAGTTCAGATTTCCAATACCTCAATCCCCTAACTCTTATCAGATTCAGCCTCGCTAATTGTGCCTCTCTCCCTGTCTTGCCCTCTGTTTTCACCCCCTTCTTCCCCCTGTCCCCGCTCCCTCTCTCTCTCTCTCTCTCTCTTCATCTATCGACACCCTTCATGTTTGGAAACGGCAGGACTCTGTTTGGAAACAAGATCAAGTCGGTGGCCAAGAAAGCCTTCTCTGGCCTGGAGACCCTGGAACACCTGTGAGTATCCCACAATGCTTGGCTGCCCCTCCTCCAAGCCAGAGAGAGAGAGAGAGAGAGAGAAAGAGAGAGAGAGAGGGTGGTGTGCAATTGCCAAAAGTAGCTGGCAGAGAGGAGGCGGCTAGCAATTTAATAGTGTCTTTGTAAAAGGAGAAGACAGGGGCTTTTGCGAGCGCCCAGCTGCTTCTCTCTCATTAGCCTAGCACAATCTCAACTTTGGCCTTTTTTTCCTGCCGCTACGCAGGAACAAAGTTATTGAGCATATGGTGAGTTCCGTAGAAGAAATGGAATTCCTATAAGCTCTTTCACAGGCCTTTGACAAATGGGAGGGCAGGGAGTGACGGAAAAGCTGGCATGTATCCTCAGACATAAACGCCTGGATCTTTCCACCTTGTTTAAAAGTCAGATCCTTGCTAGCGTAAGCCTGAGTGTGGGTATGACTGTAATGCAGAGTATGTATGTGTGTATTACTGTTGATGAGATATTGTGTCCCAACAGGAACTTGGGAGAGAATGCGATTCGTTCCATCCAGCCTGATGCCTTCAGTAAGATGAAGAACCTCAAAACCCTGTGAGTTATATTCACACAAATACACATGATTTATGTGCACAGACCCACACACGCCTTGAATCACATTGAAACACACTCCCCCAGTGCTTTTGGCATCCACGCACACTCTACGAAACACATATTCAGTTACAGATGTGATATATACCACATGTACTCACCTCTCATCTCCTCCACAGTGTCATTCAGAGCGACAGCTTCCTGTGTGACTGCCAGCTCCACTGGTTGCCGGAGTGGTTGGAGACACGTGGTTTGCAGGCTGGTGTCAATGCCACCTGTGCCCACCCGGAGAGCCTGAAGGGCACCAGCATCTTCCAGGCTCCATCCAACAGCTTTGTGTGTGGTGAGTGTCTGTGTTTATGTGGGTGGCTGTGTTGAGCAAGCAGCGGTTGAGGCACAAACGGGCCACAATGACAGCTTGGCACTGTTGTGTTATTTACATAGTTGCACATATTTGTTTTGGTGGGTTTTTTTTGTTGTTTAGCTTTGCATTTGCACTTAGACATGCTAATGGATGCTTATGTGTGTTTTATTTGCCTTTTTCACATCCATTAATACACAGAGCAGCACAAGCTGACACCTACTGAGTAACATTTGTGTCCAGATTGGACCACATGATTTGTGCTTTGGTTTTTAACCTCTTTTTTTTTTATCTCAATCCTTCATTCCTACATTCGTCTCCACCTTTAGACGACCTTCCCAAGCCCCAGATCACGGTGCAGCCAGAAACCACAGTGACAGTCCTCGGTAGTGACGTACGTCTCACCTGTACGGCGGCGAGCAGCAGCTCCTCCCCAATGACATTTGCGTGGCGCAAGGACCAAGAACTGCTTCGCCACGCCGAGACAGAGAACTATGCCCATGTGCGTGCTCACCACCACGGCACCACATCTGATACGACAAGTGGAGGTGGAGGCGTGATGGAGTACACCACAATCCTGCACCTGCGGCATGTCACCTTTGCCCACGAGGGACGTTACCAGTGCATCATCACCAACCACTTTGGCTCCACCTACTCTGGCAAGGCCCGCCTCGTCGTCAACGGTAGGTTGAAGAGTTAGGCCAGGAAGATTAAAGAGATTTTAGGCTTAAACTCTCCGCCTGTTGCTGAGTAAAGGAATGATTTATTAGCCTGCTTTTGAAGGTGGACTGTTATTGTTATTCAAGGGGAGAGTTGGATTCTTGTGTCCATAAAAAAAAATGATGGCACTAAAAATGAGTACAATAAAAAGAAGACTATAAGTGTCCAGTGACTAAGCATGTCTGTTACGAGACAAACGGATTCTTATTTCTCGGTTTGTAGGTTTGCATAGCTGCATACTTTATAAATTCAGGTTGGACTTTTTCAACACAAACCAAGACAGAAAACTAAAAACATGCCACTCAAATATCTCTGTTAATATGTGTGTGATTAAATCGTTTCCACCAAATTAAATGCTTGTTTATGTTCTACTTATCTGAGTTTCAATCGTCCCATTTGACAGAGGAGGGATTGAGTTTAGTGGTAACGCTCAGTTCCTCTCTTCCACTTGAATAAAGTCTTCTCTCTCTCACTCTGCCTCTATCTCTGCCAGGATGGTATTCGGAACAAATTGATTTAACTGCATGTCAGCGCTAACAGGGTCCATCTCTTCTGCGCTCTGTCACTCTGATTTTCTGCAAATGGAGAGTATTTATTTAGAGTTGGGTGCCTCGGCCAACTCTACCTCAGACCTTTTAGCTTCTTCTTTTTTCATTATGACAATTATTTCGCTGCCTGTTGTCTCAGCACACCCATGCATGTAAAGAAGTTGGAACAGCAGAGGGGATTCTACTCCCCCTCACTACAGAGAGACTGCTCAACCCACACTGACAGAAACAGCGTCTGTTTGTCCACAGTTCTCCCATCCTTCGTGAAGACTCCCAGGGACAGCACCATCAGGACGGGCAACACGGCCAGGTTGGAGTGCGCCGCCGAGGGCCACCCGGCACCGCAGATCGCCTGGCAGAAGGACGGAGGCACAGATTTCCCCGCTGCCCGTGAGCGCCGAATGCACGTCATGCCCGATGACGATGTGTTCTTCATCATGGACGTCAAGCCAGAGGATATGGGCGTGTACAGCTGCACCGCCAAAAACACAGCGGGGACTGTCTCTGCCAACGCCACCCTCACCGTACTGGGTAAGAGCTTTATTTCTGTGATGTATCTTTGTTGTGATTCAGTTTCGGCTAATAGTGGACTCGTGTTCAGTGTCGATAATTTTCCCACATTTCCAAAAATGAGCGTTTGTAAATAGCTCGGCGCTCAGTTGGGAATTGGTCAGTGCCGAGGCTGCAGAATGAGAGGCTTTATATTTTTCTTTTTCTCAGCAGCTGTGGCCTTGCTGCAGGTCAGGGTCCAAAGGTCACAGTTGGGGGTCAAAGGGGGGATGGTGGGGGAGCGAGGGCGACTCACAGAGGGGTGTTTGTTAGGCATTCCCACCCCCCTCCTCTCTTCTCGGTGGGAGGGACAGTCATGGCTGCTTCACTGCAGGCCTCAGTGCTCCCAGTTTATTGGCTGTTTTACACTGTTAAATCAAACAAAACGGAGCTGCTCTCCTATAACCCTCTCAGCACTAAGATCATCTTTGTCCTTTGTCTTTGAACTGAGCAAAGCAGTCCCTTGTTGAACAGAGCTAAAAAAAAAAAAAAAAAAAAAAGAGTCAGGGGGTTTCTGTGCTATCACACAAGTAACAAGTCTTAAATTTCCCTTAAAGAGCTCATGAGCAACCATTTCTAGTTTTAGACTGGTAGAGTGGTTGTTTCAGTGACATATTTGCATATTGTGCGGCTTGAGAAAGACCTGTTAGACATCACAGCAGTTCAAGCTGGGTGCTAATCCACTCAACAATGTAAAATATTGAAGCAAGCGACCATGCCTCTAGACTGAATCTGTGGTGTTTGGGTTTGAGAGACGGAGGGGAAGGAGAGTGGGGGGGGGGTTGGGTTAGGCCGCAGTCAAGGGGCCCCTGTCTGGAAAAGAGTGGCGGGGAGAAAAATGGGAGCCAAAGAAGAGCTGGAATGGTGGAGTGTGTGGGGGAAGGTAGGCAAGTGGGATTTTAGAGGAAAGCGAGCGGGGAGGGTAGTGGAGAGAGGGGGATTGATGGAGAGGGAGAAAGTATTGATAGAGGAGAGAGAGGGGCGACTGAAGTGGGTTAAGTGAGATCTCTTAATCTGTGTATGTCCCACTGTGAGGGGAAGTGCTCAGCCTGAGAGGAGAGGCCTACCTTAACACACACACACACACTCACACACACACACACACACACACACACACACACACACACTCAGCTCAATGTGCTCCATTCAGCAGAATGTGAAGTTGCTGGGGAGACATTGAAAACATTGTTCTGAAGAGGATTCTGTCCCGAGAGAAATCTTGTTTGTGTGTGTGTGTGTTGTAATGAAAATGCGTGTTTGAGATATTTGATGAACTTAACTGATGCCAGAATTTGTCAACTTTTAGATTTGACCTCAGATGTATAAATAAGATTGTCAGATGAGACTGTAAGTGGCAGGATATCACACTCATCACACTTTGTGCTCAGTCGATCCAGCTGACTCATCAGGATGACACAGGCTGTAATAGATACTGCGAACAAACAGAGCTAAAGGAGAAACCTGAGCACAAAAACCTAAAACTTTGATGTCATAGAATAATAATAGAAGAATAGAAAACACTGACCTCAGCAATCCTGCAGTCTTGAAGCTTTTGATGTGAACCTGTCACCCCTCTCCTCCACAGAAACACCCCACCTGGCCCAGGACCTGGAGGATCGCAACGTGGCTGTCGGGGACACGGTGGCCTTGCAGTGCAAAGCCCTTGGCAGCCCGCCACCCCGCATCACCTGGCTGCGCAACGACCAGCCGCTGCGCCCCTCCGACAGACACCACTTCACCCCGGGGAACCAGCTGCTGGTCATCGGCTCCGCTTCGCTGGAGGACGCCGGCCGCTACACCTGCCTCATGTCTAACACTCTGGGCACGGAGCGCGCTCACAGCCAGCTGGTGGTGACTCAGCGACGCAGCCCCTGCACCCCACCGGCAGGGCTGAGCACAGTCACTATAGGGATCATCGTCATCGCCGTGGTCACGAGTATTGTGGTGACCTCACTGGTGTGGGTGTGCATCATCTACCAGACTAGGAAAAAGAGCGAGGAGTGCAGCGTCACCAACACAGGTGAGCTTGGATTAAGAGCGGCAACCAAAAGTGTACAAACCCCAAAATAATCAGTTTACTATCACATAAGAAAAGAAAAGCAGCACATTTTCTGTTACTTGACTAATTGGTTAATGGAGTAATCATTTCTGCTTTACTTGGATCTATTCTGTCCCATTATGTGGGAGGAAAAAGGAAGCTGGAGGGATCTGTCAATCCACAACCCTGCCTCTAATGTCTTGTGTTTGGCTTTCATTTCTCTCAGATGAGACAATCGTTCCTCCAGATGTGCCCAGCTACCTCTCTTCTCAGGGCACTCTGTCCGAGCGGCAGGATGTGTGTATCCGTGTGGAGGCCGGCGGTGGACCTCAGCCCAACGGACACATCGTAGACACCACAGGTACCCGACAGTTTAGTCTCCGCTTGGTCTTCCAAATGTTTGTGCTCCCCTGCAGGTTCTCCCACTTCCCACGAGCAAAGCTGGTGCATTGCATAACGATGAAAGGTGCACTACTGTCTGCTCAGCATCAGAAATAATTACTGCAGACATTTTAACCACAGTGTTGACATACAGTTGTTGATTTTTCTGCCTCCAAATCATTTATTTTCCCTCTCCCCGCCTGCTTGCCTGCAGGTTTCGATGGTGCAGTAGTCTGTACAGACTGCATGGAGAATGGCAACAGCTACTCCAAAGATCCCGACTACCTGACCCATGGCTTTGGCCCTGCCGGGGGCATGGAGTACCAACAACACTCTATTCCCCCACCCTACTCTCACTGTCACCCAGCAGAGCAGCACGACACAGGGCCACACACAACCCTGCTGTGCAACGGGACGCCCAACGGGATCCGGAAGGACATTCAAGGATCCACGTTTCCAAACAGCCACAATGTGTTACAACTGAACCAACATGATAGAAAAGGTAAGAGGATGAAAATGAAAGTGTATTGAGTTATTTAAAATGCACAGAAGTTTGTCACTCTCAGGACCTGCATTACAACTGCTGACAAATTCCTCTTATTATCCCATAAACAGAAACACTAAAGTCATAAATCCAATAGGCTTCTTAAAGTCCCAAACTATCACTGTTTGTCTTGGAATATCAATTATACGAGGTGATACCATGAGAAACTATCAGCGTTTACGAGTCCTTGTCAGGGCAGATGCCTTTGAACATGATTGTTGATAGATTGGCTCCTACCAGCATCTGACAGTGTATCAAAGTTGCATGCCCAGAGCCGCTCAGGATATCTCTGTAAAAACACTGAAAAGAAACACTGAGTTCTTGCTGCTGCCAAACTCCTGCAGCTGCACGCCCAGGCCTGTCCTGGGATTCAGCCTCTTCAGGAGGAGTAATACCAGCGGAATTGGCCCTCAAATACCAATTCTCACCTTTACATGTCAATGCAGCCCTATACACACATTCCACTGCCTCTGTATCCTAAAGCTGAATACATATTTGTCTACATACATGTCACATCATTGACTTGTTTCTCCCCCCCCCTCCTCTTTGTCTGTCATGTTCATCAGTGAGCAGAGCGGGACAAACGCCGGCGTGCTCTCCATCACAGGAGGAATCCTTCCACAAGCCGGTGAAGCTGACGAACCACCTTGACAGTGACTGTGAGCCTGAGCTCAGGCAGACTCTGCTGTCCAATGGACACACCCTCAGAGCCTCTCAGCATGAGAGCGCCCCCCTAAGGAGAGCCAGCGACTAGCAGGCGCTCCGTCCAGCCCAAATCGTGGACTCGCATTAGCTGAGTGGACTTCTTTTTTTTTTTTGCACTGGGAAATAAACTGCTACCTCATATCGAGGCGAACGGTCCTGAGCCTCCTGGATGTGGACTGAAAAAGGGAGCGCCGGGAGGGGAAAAGGCAGGGGGCATCCGGAGTTTGAAGGTGGAGCTTGTGTGGGTGGCGTCCCATCTGAGCGTATCAGCTGTACATAGTTAAAACCTTTCCTTGGGAGGTGACCAATAAAAAAAATTCTAGCTCCAAAAAATGTGACTTGCATTTGAAGCATGTAAATGTAGGGAATCTTGTACAGTATATGTATGCGCAGGGGGAAAAAAGAAATATACCTTTGGACATTTGACTGTACATAAGAGTTTTCTTATATTATATATTATATAACTTTTACAGAAGAGTATTTGAATTTTTGTGCATGACAAAGAAAGGAGTGATGGTATTTTTATTTTTCTTCAAAAAAACAGCCTTTTTCAGCTTTTACCAACGTTCAGCTGCGGTGCCTTATTGCATGATCAAAGAAAACTCAACTTGTAATAGCATATATCAAGAGACTTTTCCGTGAGAGATACTGGTACACTCTTTATAGCAAACAAAACACTTGATTGCACTTGAATGTTTGTTTTCTTTTTTTTTTTTTTTTTTTGGACAAATGCTGCCAACCATGGCCTTACAGAAACACAATTCACATCCATAGTTATTATATGAAGGAAGAGCTTTGATGTCAGTTGTTCTGGTACGTCAGATGGTTCAAGGTGGGGCGGTCAGTTGAAGCACTTTTTATACTCACATCATAAACATGCGGATAGCGCACATGATATCTGCCAATAGGAATGCAGGAGACATTCCACATATTTTGTCAGAAAAGTCGACAGTATATTCTGTACCATTAAGGCTCTTCCACCTGTTTCACTACACTACAAGTTCCTACAAAGCTGCTCTGATCTATGTGGGAGAAAAGATTCCTCTCTGTGCTTTGACTGCAGTTAGTTTCTTTATTTGTCCAAGAAAATGAGTTCATAACCAAATGTGGTCAAACATCAGTTATTTGGAGCTGTAGTGGTATCATATAAAGCTGTAAAAGCCAGTAATGATCTCTCAGTATGGACACAGGACAACTGTCATGTGTTTTTCATCCCATTCACAATGAAACGTACAATTATGTGCACTCCAGCACTGACATTTAATTGGCCGAAGGCTCAAATATACAATTCAAATGCTTTGAATTGAAGAAAGACGGCGAATCAGGGAGAGTGATGTCTTTGTATTGTGTCATTGTGTTACTGCTGTAATGTGCCTCAACATCCACCGTTGTGCATCACAAGCAAAAGGCCAGTATACCACCTCAGTCAGATAACCACGTTGTAACAATAGTTCAGTAACTTTCTCATCATCACTACAGTCGAATAATGTTTCATGTTTGAGGTAACTACAGATGCAGCCTCATGCTGTAAACAGTTAGAAAGATTGTGAAATGTGCTCTAACCAAACTTGGAGGATTAATGCAGTCAGATGTTCTGTCACAGTCCCTGATACGCTGGGTCAGAAATAAGCGGCTTTTCAAAGTAGTTACATCATCCAATGTATGCATGTGTTCCCAGGTGTGCCCTTGTCTGAACTGTGGCCTTATCAAGGTAAACCAGAGGACACGTTCCTCTGGTTACACCTGGTAGCACCTATCAGAGATGATTTTTACCAGCAAGACCGATCAGATCTCCCTGTTGGAAAACTAATCCCAGTGTAGCAGGTAAAAGGGACGAGAGGGAGAGAGAGGTGCAGTTCATGTTCTGAGTAATTTATTGAAACAAACTGTCTCAAACCGTTGTACCAATGTCAAAGCTAAAACAGTGAAGTGTCTAACATGGCATTGAAGTGTCTAATAAAAATCACATTTGTTATTATTTGAAGTGTTTTGTGTGCTTTCCTGCTTGTATTAACAGAATGAAAGGATGCTTTTTTTTTTTGTGACGGTAGTCTCACAAACAGCTGAGTTAGCATTTAGCACCGCTCACATGTCACAGTAGTTATGGAGAAGCCATCAATGCAAATGGAGCATGCACAAAGACATGAAATGCAGAGACCTTGATCTTCAAAGCAGTGAAGTATCTTGTGCCTTGGACACACACACAAAGCTAATCTTCCAACCAGGAATGTCTCCTGGCTCCCTGAAGCTCCAAAGACAGCAGGCATATTTTTTCCTTCTGCGGGCTGTTTAAAATATTTGCTATTGAGTCGGGGCTGACTGAGGGTCAGTGGCTGGCCAGAATGTGCATTCCAGATGGATGTTTGTCACTGGATGATTGACGTCCCCCTGGCCATGGCCTCCACCAATCACACGCCGACCATTGTTGTCCTACAGCCTAGTGACAAGCAGCATGACAAACACTCCCACCTGTGAGACCATTCGTCTCCCTCTGCCCCTGATCAGTCTTTAGCTTACCTCTGTACTGGCTGCTGAAGGACAACACTGAGGTAATTCACTGAAAACTAAGAAAAACACACTGAGGCAGTGGCTAAGTTATATGGGAACTGTACTTCATGTCATTTTTCTTTGTATGTTCTGTTCTAGTTCAAATTATTGTAATAATTCAGCTAAATCAAGTCTACAATCAGATTCGTTAAAATCTTGTACAAGGTTATCATAACTGATAATTGTATGCTCTCATTTTGGTGAGACCATCAGTACTTGTACAATTTGCTGAAGCAGAGGGCCCACAGGAGAATACATCTTATTTTAAACATATCAACTATTAAAATGAAACTCATTAAAGACAGATTTAAAAGCAAGGCCAGTCACAATTGCATCTGTACTTCATGTTGTGTCATTGTAATTAACTGTACACCATAATTACTGATACAGAGGTCAGTATAACAAACATATTTTCTCTACATATCCCTAGCTAGGTATCTGTATGAATAGATTCTACTAGTAATAAGTGGATTACACGCCTCTTTTACCGTATATTAGCAAGTATCAATAAACTGAGTGACCTGTCTGACTTCAGTTCAAGAAATGGTCTCAAATGCAATACAAATGAATGAATCTAAGTGTATGCAATTTGTACTCATAATGAAACTACATTTTTGTCCATTTTAGTAGAATCTAAGTGACAAATATCTATCAAAATATTGTATATTTATATATTTTTTTGTTTTATTAACTTTATTTTACCCATATATAACTTCACTGTGAAAATAAATGTGTGTCCTCAACACTAAAATATCTTTGATTTGGATGGATGTTCTCTCAAAACACAGCTAAGTACCGAGTGTAACATCAGTGGACTGTTGGTGCCTGTAAGGAAAGGAACTAAAGTATGTGAAAATAAGCAAACTTTAAAAAGGTTGGTTTGGATCAAACTAAGTTTGGATAAGACTGCAGTTTCCCAGGTTTGAGAATAAGAACTTCGACTTTCAGACTCCTTTCAACAAGAGCTTAATTACAGCACATAATCCGTCCACTTCAGAACTAAAAAATCCATGCGAAAGTCAAATCAGCAACCATCCAATCAAGCTAAATCAATCATTCATGTATGACAAAGACAGTCAAGGTTTTATAAAGCAGTCAAACAGAATTGGATAGACATGTAAGAAAAAATTCAGCCTCATACGTACCATTGTAGATAACCTTTTACAGTCACCCAATAAAAATATTTAACAATAAACACATGATAGATACAACCCAAGCTGTACTACAACAGCTTGTGCGGGACACATGGGGCTCTTTATAAAATTAAAGCCTTGTTAATTTAACAAAGTGTTCTATTGTTGCAGGCATCTTAAGTATAAAATGAAAGCTCTTGCAGGTGGATGAGCTCAGTTGTGCTCCAGTGGGAATGTAACAATGGTGAGATATTAAAGTGTCTCTCCCCACTGGCTCTTTAACACAGGTGGTTTGACTTAGCAGAGAGAAAAATATGGATAAAACACTAAAATGATCATGAAACCTACAAAGAACCAAAGTAATCACCAAACCTCATTCAAGAGCATAAAAACATAGTCTTTAATACCATAACTCATTCACACACACATATATTGAACAGTAAAGATGCTACATTGATAGTCTGTGTGAGGGTGTGGCTTCATTTCACCAAACCTCTTAGGGCTGTTACAGAAGTGGCTGTTAAACTCAATCCGCAGGGCACTGATGAGCAGGAATGCAGCGCCCTGGGTAACGTGATCAGCCCCCGTGGACGACTCTTTCCTCAAACTGTTCTTTGCTTCTTGGGGCCCAGCGGCGTGGAGGCGCATGGGGGGGCCCTCCGTGGGACGAGAGTGCTACCTCTAGAGATGCATTCCCTGCTGTTTCTCGACCAAGTCGGAGCTCCGGACAGTCAGAGAGGTTGTGTTGTTACAGCAAGGTGCGGCGGACCTTCTCGTAGGCTCCAAGGAAAATGAAGCCGCCCATACTTATGAAGGTGACCCTCGGTATGCTGCCTGCAAACAGGCTGCAGAAGAAGAGGGGAAAGAGCAACACATGTTAGACAATTATAACTCAAATACAAACACAGGCCGAGTATTTAGAGGTGGAACAATCAGCACACCTTCAAGTCTAGTTTAAACTGATCCAGAGACAGACAGTCTGCCTTAAACTTTTTTTTTTTTAAGTTGAACTGAACACATTTAAATCATCAAACACTCAAACTGTATTCGTCTGTGTGCACTTCACAGCAGTAGACTGTGGTTTATGATCCAGGACTGACTACAGTATGTGCACATAAATAGGAACTAAAATCAGTTTTATTGGATTATTTTAATTTAACGCAGTCATTCCTGTGCTTCATTATTGTAGATTTAATGCCATTTATATTATAACTGTGGAAAATCATGGTCTATGCTAAAAATCTAATAAATAAATGAATAAAGTGTTTGATATGCAGGCTTATGCCTGTTTTTGTTAAATAATTAAAAAGTAATTACATGATAATATCTGTTATAAGAAAATTCAACTGGTTTTTTAAAATCCTGTTATTGCTCACTGTATAGTGAGTATTATGATTGACACGCTGTCCGGTAGAGTGCAAACTTGATTAATGAAGGGTGAACAGAGCTGTAATAAATTATGGTTTTATCAAATCAGTATTATCGTTGAATAAACAACAAATTGGATTTTGTTGTGAGTTTTTGTGATTTCAGAACAACTCAAACAGTAATGCAGGGCCTCTGGTGGCTCGTAGCTTGAAGCACGGTTTTAAGACACATCAGGGAACAGTCATGTTGGCAACCGTATAAAAAGTCTGTGAGGAGTCTAGCAGAAGTCTGTGCTGCTAATAAATATCACATATACAACACAGTACAGCCCTTACTTTGCAAAGACAAAACAAATGTGTCCACAGAGGAGGTGACATGAAAGAAAATGACTACTGGGACTGGAATAAAATTGGATGTGGAAAGCTAGTTTTTTTTCCCCACACCTCAGTCACATCAAAGAGAACTTGGCAGCTACAGCTTTTCAGCTCTGCTGGCTAACATACAGTATGTTAAACCATTCTGATGAATATGTATTAACAACTAGTATTAGCTAGCCAAAGCCGAAGTTTGCCTGCTGCGGCTTTAACTATCTCCTGTGAACAGACTAGATCATGTATCACTCCACTGATTGACAGTATCTCTGAGTGATTTACGGCGACTTCGTGGAAGCCGTAACCTGATGCGCCAGATGGTTTGTTACACCGAACCATCTCAGAAGTCGTCCTTGGAAACTGTTTGGAAAAGGGCAGGCACTTTCAAAAAATACTTGGCAGGTGATTGGATGAACCATCTGTCTATCACCGTCTTACCTTGCAAGGCAGCTAGATTCACCAGACCATGCAAGAATCCTCGCAGGACGCCGATTGGTCCGAACCACCAATGGTTAAGACATAGGCGCATAACTTGTAGCCTGACAAGATGGATTCTTGCGTGATCTTGTGATCTCTCAAATCCAGCTGCCTCGCAAGGTAATGGAAGCCGGGCCTCGCGTTAAGGGTGCAGAGGGTCCGTGGGGGCAGGTCAGACGTGAGGCCCTGTTGGTGGAGGCACTTATGGAGAGCGAGAGGGGCCTGAGTCACAGCGACGGAGGCCCAACAAGAAGCTGTTGACGTTGCGGGGGTCAGAGGATGTGATGGGCCATGAGAGAGACCTGTCTCCCAAAAAACCTCCCCCCCCTCCCCGCTACACACAGCTGTTTTTGGGATTAGGCTTCAAGCCCCCGCCCTAGGGCCTCCCTGGAGCTCTCACCAATGCCCCCACCCCCACCCCACAACCCCCCGTCTTTCCCTCTCTCTGTGCATGACTGATAGCCAGATGACATCCACACATGTCCCTCTGCTATCCATCCATCCATTTCTCCCTGTCTCTCCGTCCAGAGACGGCCCCCTCAGCTGGCTCAGTTGTTCGGGGATTTCTCCATCGTCTCCTTTTCTTGCTGCGTCATCCACTTCTCAGACACGTGCTCGCTCTGTCCGCTCAGTTCATCTGCCTTCTCATGTCTCTTTCTGTCTCTCTCTCTCTCTCTCTTTGCTTTTATTTCCCCCATTTCTCTCTGTCTGTCTTTCTCTCGCTGTGTATTTGCCTACCAACACCTTCCATCTGCCAAATACGCCCCCACGCTCACATGGTCTGGCTAGATCCAAGCCAGATGTAATGGATGAAGAGTATTGTGTACTTGTGTGTGTGTGTGTGTGTGTGTGTGTGTGTGTGTGAGAGAGAGAGAGATGAGAAAGTGCGTAAAACTGTCTACGCACACAAAATGTCTGTCTGCATTCATCATATGTGTGTGTGTGTGTGTGTGTGTGTGTTAGTACTTATGTTTCTGTCCATTTTAATTTCTTGAAAACTTTTGAAATATCGCAAATTTTGGTTTGGTTTCCATCAGCTGAGCAGAGGCTATAAAGAAGCTTCTTGAATGTTGATGCAACCAGGGTCTGAAATGAACACCCGCCAAGCGCCAAATGCGGATAGATTTTCCGTTTGGTGAGTAAATCTCAGAAGGCTATCTGCCACACTGGCGGGTTGATGTTTGTTCCAAAATAGTCATGTAATAAAATATCTGGCATGATGGCTCGGAGGAAATTACTAACACGCACCATTTGTTTTTTACGGGCGTCTAAATAGTGCCACAAAACTGTAGGAGTGCTTGACCTGGTCTGAGGCGAAGAAGCACCAGCCACAGACCGTCTTGAGCGCTCCTAGTTTCGCGGCACTGTTTACCGTACAGGACATCAGCCACTCGACATCGCAACTCTCCACTAAAGCGTCACTTGCCTCCAGTCTGCTGCTAGCTACTGTTGATTAAATAGCTATTAATACCATATTATCTCAATGAAATGTACTGAAACAAATGTATATATATGTGACACAAAAAGGCAATTTATTATTTTGGCCAATCAACCAGTCCCCTTGGCAGGTGAGTTAATTTCAGACACTGGATTCAACATTCACAAGAGAATGGATAGAGTTTTGAAGACCTGACAACTCGTCAGGTTGATTTTGTGCTTTAGCTTCAAATTTTTCAGGTTTCAGAAATGCATCTGTCAATCTTCTGATGGGTAAAGTACTGGCCACACAATCCTGATAGACCCTCTCCAGCCACTTTTCAATTGTTGTGCAATGAAATGAAACCACCTGCTGGGCCAACGAGACTAAAGTCTGTTCTTATTTCTCCATTAAATGTGTTTTTATATTACGTATATGATTTGGAATACGTTTGGTGACCCCTTAACTTCAGTTAGTGGACCTGAAGTTTTCATCGTCAACTTTCACGCTAAACTTTTAAGCCAAAAACAGATAAAAAGTTTCCTTGACATATTTTGTTATGGCAGTCTCTGTGCAGTCTGTGTCCATATGCTAATGTTTCTTTTTACTGACCTACATTAAGATACTATTTTTGGACGCTTTGGAAATTTAAGATTTGGGTCACAAACAGACTTAATACCTCTTTATTACTTTTGTCAACTGCAAAATTGTACAAGGTGCCAAGCATGTCAGGGATCTCCCAGCCATCCCAAACATTCACACGACACCGCGTTTCAGAATGCCTCGACCCAGATCGGGTGATTTGAATAGACGGTCGGTGAAGAGTTAGCTGTTTGCGGTTGGGTTCAGTGACTGTTTGACACACAAAGACAGTGCACGTGTGTGTGTGTTAGAGAGAGAGAATATGCGAGTGTGTTTGTGTAAGCACACACTGGTGTAAATGCTTGAGCCGGCCCAAATAAATGAGGAGACATTAGTCATAGTGCGTTGCCCTGCCCTTCAGCGTGCTCTTTCCATCTCGACACAGCTATCTGCTATCACCATCTGCTGAAACACAAGCCACAGGCCTGCTCTAGACAAGCACTAAGCATTACTAACACAACAATATTAAATATGATTCATGGACATTCAAAATCCAAAGAGAGGAAAGCAACGAAAGGAAAATTGTACACTCAGCAGCTAAACAACCACACAGTGACATATTTCACTCCGTCTTCCCATGTGAGAGCCTGATTGCCAGTAGTGTGAGGAATGAACTAATTTTAAACTCAAAGCTCTTGTTTTGTCTCAGCTCTCCACTAGCATTACATTTCCTGTCTGGGATCAGGCCCACCTGTGGACTCTGAGACGTCAGAGCAGAGCCAGAGCTCAGATATTCCCCTCGGCTCCCGCGGGTGCCCTGACTCACTCTGACATCACAGCCTGGCCAGCCGCTGAGATCTGTCATTCCCCTATTGTGGGCCAATCATCTCTCCTGAGGAATCTCACTAAATATAGTTTCATGGCTTTGACACAAGAGTATAGAAGAATAGTGGCAAGTTTAGAAAAAAATAGCTGCAGTTTGGAAAAAAGCTGGAGCTGCTGAAGATGACATGGGTGGAAATCTTCAAATATGTGCGAAGGCAAACGTCAGGGTGTCGTGTGTGGAAGCAGGAACAGTGCTGAGGTTATAATAAGTAGGTTTTATTTGTCGTAGGGTTTGTTCACAGGAGAAATAAAAGGAAAAAAAAACACCAAATCAAAACTCATCTGAGTTTGCTTAATATAATTTGTTTAAACGATAAGTCTGGTGATATTCTATAATCTTCTTATTGTCACCGAATCCAACGAAAATAGAGAAACCAACAATGAATTGATCACACTAGCAAGTATTGTCTGTGTAGCCAAAGTCTGATATAACTTATTTTTCTGTGCCATACAGCTCCACTGTTGTCCAAAACCTTTTGAAAACACATCAATGAGCCACACTGCCGAACTCAATGACCTGTTCCTTCATTAGCAGGAACCTGGGCAACGTAGTTTATTTGAGTCAAACTCACATACGCCATCCTGATACTGTGCGTAGTCACTAGCGTATCGAATCCAGCGCTGAAAAATAATCCACAAAAAAAGTAATTATTTTCTGTTGTTTGAGTATCGTTTACTCAAAACTACAGTGTCTAGCTTTTTGGAGGGAATTAGTTGAACATTAAAAAAAAGACGACACTTATTTGTGAACAGTTTTTTTATAGATGTACGTCTTCAATGGGAGCCAGTGGGCTTGGGCTTGAGTGCCACAGGCAGGCTGGGGAGGTCGGAAACTATTGACAGACAGACTCATTGTTGTTTTTGGTCTTTTCATGGGGTTTTTTGACAGTTACAAAAATATAGAATATTGCCAGTCTTATCCTTTAATAGTGTTTTCTAACTCTGAAAATCTGTTTTTAGTTTCTCGTTAAAGGGAAGTCATTGTGGTCCATTTTTGTCTTTAGGTTATTCAGTTTTTTTCTTTGCGCCTGCAGCATCAAATCCATTAAACCAATGGTTATAATGAATCCCATTTTTGTTTGAAATCTGTGTTATATGACTGAAGGCTGGGAAATGAGTAATAGGAAATCCCCATTGAATAATGGCTCCTCTGTAGTAGTAGGGCAATTAAACCAAAATATGTGCCAAAGTAATTTAATTCCCATCAATTTTCTTAATGTGTATTTGTTAATTAATTAATATTTGCTGTTGTTTATTCAAATTGTTTGTAGGAGAAATCAGGATGTCTGTGCTCCTCCAACACTGTTGCTCTTTATCCTTTCTCCCCTTAGTAAGAGAGGGTTCATTACCTTACACAAAGCTTTATAAAACTTAACTATGTATGATGTATATTGAGCAGGTTACATGAAAAGTGCTCAAATCTTCTTTTGTTTTTTTGTGCTGAAGAACCAAGTTTGTCGATACTGTAAAAGGTACATCTGAGTTTTCACACAACCTTCTATGCAGTCTTTACGTTGTTGTGTGTATTCCGTATAAACATGTCACTTTTTTTTTTACTATTTGGTTTACATAAGGCACAAAGCAGACACATGCTTGAGGACATGTTGCTTATTAGTCTTTGTTTCGATGTTTCCCACTGCAGGTTTTGTTTTGCGGGTTTCTAGGGGGAGGCTGGTGTGAGCTGCACCGCTCTCTCCTAAACCCGGGGTCTCTGGGGCATGGCACACACATGGAAGCACTTTAGAGCTTCACTACACTGCAATTGGGCCTATTACCATAATTACAGCTTTAAAGCCCCAGCAATTTGTATCAGGCATGCACCAGCGCAACCACCAGGCCTTTGGCCCTGCGGAACAACAAGCCCCCGCCCCCCTACTTTCTACACACTCTCCTTTGTCTCTACATCTCATTCTCTCAGTCTCACTTGCTCTTTTTATTCTCACACTCTACTTTGGTTACATTAATATCAGAGGAGAAGAGGATTTTCAGGGGTTCATTATGTTGGAGAGCTTATGGTGCATGTTCTCTGGGCCCTACGTTCAAATAGAGTGATACGGCCGAGGAAGATAACTGGAGAAGATAACAAAGGAGAGAAAGAGAGAGAAAAAAAAAACATCAAAGGTTTCTGTGTGGTGCAGAGGTGGAGACTGGCATCAAAGAGCTCTCCTGCACATTAACACTTGGTTACTGTTGCAGCTGGGAGAGTAGGATTTAGGCTTTTCCATAGGGGCCCGCCAACTATCACCTCATTGAGATGGTGCTGTAGTCTCAAACATGATCTTTATGATTGAAGGCCGGGCTATTGCTTATGTTTGAGAGTAGTTTCTAGGGAATGACCTTGGGCTGCTATTAAACACAAAGCTGAAAGAGAAATTTAATTTCTCTCTGATTAGATTCCAGCACTGCAGCCTACATAAGCAAACGATCATACTGTAGTTTGTGTTTGCAAGTGTGTATGTTTGTGAGACCTGGTGGTGGTGGTGGTGGTGGTGGGAGGGGGGGGGAATGTTCCACTGGTGTCTGGCCCGATCCCAAATCAAATCTACAATGATCATTAAGCTGAGGTGCATCTTAACTAATTGATTCTGGGTTGTACACAAGCAGGCCTATTATTCACCGAGGCTGAGGGTTTGTTTTAGTGCTGGCAGTCCTCTGTGGCCCCATTAGACCTGGCCTTTTGTCCGGTGCGCATCATAAACACATCAAAACACTCAAATAAACCCTTCCAGTTGGCCTCTGTAACACCTTAATCAATAGGACAGTACAGAAAGTCAGCAGGAAAAGCTTTTATACATCTCATTTTTCAGCGGCGGTTGTAAATTCACGTCCTCTAGAGCAGCGCCTCTATCATCAAACTTGATTACGTGAGGGATCAGGCCCAGTTAAATCAAATCATGTAAAAGAGGAGGTTTTTAAATGGGCCGGGATAAAACGGTTTTTGGTTTTAAACAATCACCATGGCCTTCGAACACGTCCTCCACAATCTGAACTAATAACACACACACACACACATACACACTCACCCTCTAAGCCCCCGGCTCTTCCACACATCATAGAGCACCAGTGGGATGTTGCCGCTCGCTGTGGTCGTCCCGGCCTAGAGACAGAGAGAGAGAGAGAGAAAGAGAGAGCAAATAGAGGTGTGATGATGGATGCATCGTCTCCTTTGCTTCCTGCTACTCGGACAGACACCCTGTTTAGTCTTCCTCAGCTGAGCTTCCTTTTCTCCCCCACCTCCCTCTCTTCATTCCTTCGTCTCTCATCCCTCCGTTTTCTCTTCACGGACAGCTGTGTCAGCGCAGGTGACACTTCCAACACCCACCCAAGCACCCGCTCCGCAACCCATCCAGCCATTTGCCCACCTCAAACACTGGACCCCTCTCTCTCTCTGCCCCTGGCTTCTCCCTCCACAGCCGTCAGTCTAGTGCTTTTTATTTACACAATACAGCTTAGCTGGCCAGAAAGTTTTTAATCCATCACTGGTGGAGTGGCAGAGGGGTATGAGAGCTAACCAGTCCAGTTAAGTGAGGGTGGGTGGTGGCGGCAGCTCAGAGGAGAGAGAAACAGAAGGAGAAAGTGACTAAAATGAGGAGAAGAGGATAGGTAGTAGGAGAATGTGTGTAGGTGCACATATGGCAATCCATGCTGAGGATGTAGGAAACAGTTTCGGCGTCCACTGTAAATTTTGACTCCCAGATCTGCTGGAACAAGAGGAAGACTCCTGTATTTTATTCATGTGAGAGGTGAAAAAAAAAACCCCTAAAAACAGGAAAAAAAACCCACCCCTATTCCCTCTGTTTCTGTTGGAGACAGGTGGCTGAGAAATGACTCTCCCTTCTCCTCGTCTGACAAGTTTTCTTTTCCTTTACCTCTGTGGAATGGTGGAAGGAGGGAATGGAGGAACAGGGTGTCCAAAACACACACATGCACACACACACACATGGTCCCTGTGTAACTTATGCTGACATACAAAAATATCTCCGTGTAGACCTATCTATCAGTTTTCTCTGGCTTATGTGTCCTCTTGGCTTGCTGCTTTGTTACCTGAATTTCTTACAATTATGCCAGCAAATAAAAAAAAAACTGCTCCGTACTGACCTTCTTCATCTACGCCCATTCATACTGTGAACTCAATGATAGTGATGACTGTAGAACAACATGTACAACATCAGCCTGAAGTTGAAATTTGACGGTGACCCCCAGGCTCGGACTGGCAGTCGGGCAATTCTGGAAAATGCCAGATGAGCCGGCCTACCAAGTGTGGCTGCAAGGCCACTGACATCAATGTGGGAAAAACACTGACCCACTTGATGTTGGAACAGCACAACTGATTGGGGGTTGCACGGTCCCATAACTGTCAATAGGCAGGTGCAGGAAGTGGTCAGAGGTGTCAGAGGTCAAGCGGGAAATAATCAAATGAAATAAAGACAGAAAGAGTGGAGTTCAAATCAAAAACACAAATGAAATGGATTAAGGTCCAAAAAAGGTGGAGCAGAAAAGGTCAGAGAGAAAAGTGCCAGTGCCACGTAAAATCCTGCTAGCTTCAGTGATAACATTGATGGTCCGCTGGTGCCAAATGAAGAAGAGGAAAGAGTCTGGACAGATGAGCAGCAGGCTGATTCCAGTGGAGAGCAGGAGCAAGAAGAGGAGGCCGCTGCCGAGGACCAGTGAAAAGTGCATGACAACCTCCCAGCAGGTGACACCGCTAGCTCCTTTAAATTAGTGCCAGAGGGGATTCATCATACTGAGCGAAGCCTTTCAACTTTAAAATTCATCGAGGATAGATTACAGAGCACTACATCATAAGAGCATATTGAAGTGATCATGTTTATGGCTGCAGAAAAAGACATTCTTATGGCTTTGGACACTGATGGAATAATCGACAGGATGGATGTTTTTTTTAAATGATGTCAGCTGATTAGTCACTCCAATAGGATGTAGGCACACTACATGCATGCTTCTTGTCACACCCTGACAACAGCAGTGAATGAATGTTTAAATAGTGTCAGTAGCATGAAATCCTGACTGTTAAGCCTGATATGTAAACTTCATCAGATCAGCAGTTCAAACACAATGCCGGATGATTGACGATTAATAGACCTGATATTGCTTTTTGTAGCTCATAAGTGTGTATGTTGGGGAATAACGGGGCCAGTCCACATGAAAATTGCCAGGGCGGAATTTTGTTCCCAGTGCGACCCTGGTGACTCCTGTGTTTGCCACAGTGTGCTCCAGGGGAGGGTTGTGAACATGACATTGATGGCAGCAGTGTGGTGCTCTGGCAGGAATCATGCCAGCCTGAGGAGAAGAGCTGTGTTGTACAGTAGCAGCAGAAGCAGTGTGTGCCACCCTATGTGGTGTGCCAGGCATGTTGCCAGTGCTGCAGTCAGGGTGGTGTGTCAGGAGTCCTGCCCTGGAGGGGCTTTACACATCCAGCTGTGCCCTGGACATCCGCCCATGCCAGACTGCCCACTGGACAACACCGCTCTTTCATTCTGCATGCAGCAGAAAAGAAAGAACCCTCTCCTCTGCTGCTATGAGAAGGAAACTAATGTGACAAGTTCCAACACCCACAGTTCCTCCCCTACGTCTGATCCAAACCGTGCGTACCCATCAACAGCAGCCCTGCTCTCTGTCTGTCTGTCTGTCTCTCTCTCCTCCACTCTCCTGCCTGGACTTGTCATCCTTTGCTGCTGGAGGAGTTCGCAGAATTAAACTTTAGTCTTTCACATATTACCCTTTAAGGTGAGACATTACAAGTGAAAATGGAAATTTTGAGATGTAATGTTGCTTTAATATCTTCTGTGGTCCCATAAATTACACAAAACAATCATAAAAAATATGTATTTTAATACATTTTTTAGTACATTTAGACTGTGCTCACTAAATGATTTACAACATTTTTATCCCAGCTGGCTCAAATAAGGCAGGAGAGGGAATCTTTCACAGTAAAAAGTAATACTTTTCAATTTAACAAATATGGCTGAAGTTGGCATGCTGCTTATTATCAATAACAACAAAAATAGGCAAAACAATGGCGTACAAATGATGTTTCATATTTATTCTGTCATTAAATTTTTTATATTTTTTCATATTTTATGGTCATTTTCATTTACAAAATAGCACCTGGATTGTAAATAATTCAATTTCAAGTTCAAAAAGTTTAAAAACCCTTACTAACACAATAACTACTTATTAATTCAACAGAATGGAATGGGGGAAAAAAACTCTGCATCTTGTTTTAATGTAACTATATCAATAGTTATATTTTGTTGAATACCTAGTACCGGGGTGTTATTGGCCATCAAACTAAAGGCCTTAAAGTTTCACTCTCATTTAATGAAATAAAGCCCCCTTTCCAGCTCACCTGTGGTGCGTTATGTGAATCAAAAACCAGGCCTTATAAAGTTATAACCGAAGCTCAGCTCAAGCCAAGTCCTTTGCTGGTGGTAAATTACAGCAGCTGCATTTCAAATAATGTTTACAGGAAGCTTTTGTACCGTGCTGTTCCACCTACAGCCAACGGCTTCTCGCAAGAGATCAAGACTGTCTGAGTGTTTTGTTAATTCCAGTATCTCATTAGTTAGAATGGGGGGTGAGGAGGAATGGAACACTGTGTCTTCTCCAAGGACAGTCAGTGTGTGTGTGTGTGTGTGTGTGTGTGTGTGTGTTTGTGGGGGGGCTGACTGGGGTAACTCTGAACTTACTACCCTTTACACACACACACACACACACACACACACACAGACACAGGACGTAGTGAGGGAAGCCAGACATACAGTCAAAGCGAGCCAAAAGTGAAAGAGGAGGTGGAGAGAGGGAGGAAGAGGAGGGACACCACTGCACAGAGAAAGAGAAAGAGAGAGAGGGGGGACTGCTGGAGAGAACGGACAGAGGAGAAGAGTTAACAGGAGGGACACTGGTCTTCTGGTTCACCTCTCAGAGACAAGCAGCCTTGAGATGGAAATTCTTCTGGAGCAGCGAACGAGTCCTCGCCCTAACACTAACCATGCACACAAACATGTCTCCCCGACACTGTCCATAGTCCAGATCAGATGATAGATGTGTGTGTATGTCTCACCACTGTCCCGGTGCTACCTCGGCCCTGCTCTGTCCTGTGTGCTGCTGACAGTGTTGAAATTTGCTCAGGCTGTGGGCCCGCTCAGCTCCCTGCCTGCGAGGTATCACCTGACAGCAGTGTTTAGAAGTCCCTGCCAGAGAAGGTGGTGTGCTCTATGTGTGTGTGTGTGTGTGTGTGTGTGTTTGAGTGTGTATACCTTTGCGAGCATGATCCTGGTCTTCGCCACGTCGAGAGGAGTGGTAACAAATGCTGCCACTGCACCTACGGAGACACATACACGCATTTAGCAAAGTGCCGAACATAAAACGCCCTCTCTCAGCTCTCAGATGAGTCTTTAAATATTAAAAATAAACCCATAAAAATGTCCAATTACTTAACCACAGTTACAGTAACGTATTAATTCAGCAATAAACAGTGGAACTCTTGGCCCTCCGCTCCATTAAGTTCATAAAAATGATAATATTCCCCATCCGGGACCTTCCCCGTTATTAGACCACAAAAACCAGACAGACACACTTCTATTCCCACCGCCCCCCTTTCCCTGTCTCATCCAACCCACGCCTTCCCACACACACACACACACAGACACATACACACACACACACACACACACACGCTTGTATGCACGATCATGAAGAAAGATACATTTGGATACATTCTAGACGCTCATAAACACACTCAAATACATACATGTTCGGGAACCACAAGTACACACCCACACACACACACACACACAGCCTCCTGTGAGTTTTATTGAGTAGTTACACCCCAACTTCCCTCCATCGCTCCAAGTTGGAAGCTGGATGGGCCACATTATCCAGAGGTGTCCCTGCTGAGCCGCACGGTGTGTGTATGTGCTTAAGTGAGAATGTGTGTGTGTGTGTGTGTGCGTGTGTGTGTGTGTGTATGTGGTGTGTGAGTGTGTGTCTCTGCCGCAAACATAGCAACTGTTCTTGGTAAACACATCCACATGGGCCACCGAGGAGCAATGTGACTGTAAGTGAGCTGAGGATACAGGAAAACATTAGGATCAGTTTGGTGTAACACACCGTTATGTTTTACAAGTAAATGCTGGCCGGTTATAGGAGTGGATTTAAACTTTTTTTTTTTTTTTTTTTTTCCCCTTACATTCTTGGGTGGATAGAACTCAAACTTCACTGCGGATAAAAAAGACACAGCTCTTTTACTGTAGGTTGTTTTGTAATATTCTTGGAGAGCACTAAAAGGACGTATTATCCCCAATAAATCTTACACATGGAGCGCTGAATTTCAGGATCTAAATTTGGCCGGAGAAACCATGTGATGTGATGAAGGTTAAGACGCAAATCAGTCGGTGATGTAATTACGTCTCGGACTAGGCCGTTTTCTCTGTAGAGGTTCAAATGGGGGCAAGTCTGTCATAAGTCAATGCAGGGTACTGGTGGAGATATTTTGGATGATTAAACGCGCCTGTGTGAGCATTTCCAGTGTCAAGAAGATTATGTATGAGTGAAAGAGAGAGTGTGAAGCGCAATGTAAGGGGAAGTGACTGAAACTTGAGGATCCCTCTTGGACGGCAGCTCGGTCGCGGAGGGACGTGAATTTGATTCCTACTCCGCACCCCCTCCCCACGCTACCCCCACTACCCCCTTGCCCCCTTTTACCCCCCTCTCCTCCTTTTGACTCTGTGTCCTTTATTATCCAAATTACATACTTTCCTATCTTTTCCCCCTATCTATTTCTCAATCTGCAGTTCTCTTAATATACTGTATTTGTAGCCTTTCTTATTGCTTTGAGCTGTATACCCAAATACAAAAAATCTATATACTGTGTATACCCATATTTATATTGGTATTACATTATCATTAAAAAGTGACAAAAAGTTCAGCCTAGCTAATCTGAGAAGAAACAGCCTTTATTTAACAATGTAAATCATGTTTTTAGGACTCTTTTCTTTCCCAAACTGACCCACAATTCACACCATTCCTTATCTCACAAGTGTTTTATGCCTTTTTAATCTGCACGTCTCACTCTGCCAGGCACTCATCCGCATCTCCTGTCTCCTCTTTCTCTTCTCCTATTCTAATTCCTTCCTCTCACTTTTTCCCAGCATGGAATGAGTCCAGGTGGGGTGGCGCCGGTCCACGTCTCAGCTCCTTGGGGTGCTGTGTCCTCACCGCCCGCCTTCCCCTCTTCCCTCCACCTCCATCTTCCACCGCCCCGAGAGCAGCTAACCTCAATCTTCCTGGCCTGTCTGGCGCATTGTAGCATCGTAAGAATTATGGACTGAAAGCTGGAACCGTCCAACAACTGCTCCGCGGACTGGTCTGTGGAACTGTTCTTTTTTTTCTTTTCTGTAATGTGTATTTTGATTGTGGTTCAGCTTTTTCATCACGAAAAGAGTGAAGATTGGGTGGGAAGATAGATGATGTGACATATTTTTTTATTCAGAGCTACAGTACTGAAGGGACATGCAATGTTGCTACATATGTCTAGATGTATATCATCCTCTCTGGTTACACTGATACTGTAGAGCAAAATGTCCATGACTGGGGTTTTTGATGTTTTTTTTAGCTCTATAAATGTAGTGAGAAAAACTAGAGAGGAAACCTAGATATTTACTTGTTTGTTTGTATATGCTGTTTGTTTATAAATCAGCTCTTTGCCTTTTCCTCAGTCTTCTGTCTACAGCATGACTTTGTGTCAGTATCTGACCATTTTTCCCCTGCCACTGCCTCTCCATTAACTTTAAACTTAATGCAGCACAACCTCATTTTGCCTGAAGGCATTAAACAAGATCACAGAGCACAAACAGCAGCATCCGTACACAAGTTCTCATCAAAAATTGCTTATAAAACAAAATCAAGTATCCAAATATACAACTAATCCAGCTAAAAAGAGGCAAAATTGGATCAAATAAACACCCGCACGAGTGTTTTCATTTATCTAGCTGATTAGAACTCTGCTTGAAGTTGGGAGGAACTATGATGTGAATTAAGTGACGTCACTGCACTCATTAAACCAATAAGAATGATCAGAGAGAGATGCTGCAACTTGTTCTGCTCTAACAGATGCAACAACAGTGAGGGAGATGCCAATTAAGTCCAGTCTGCACACACCTACACAGTTCTGAGAAGAGGTCAAATCAAGCGGATTAAGTGAAAACACCTGTCTGGCTTTGTCATTATGTAGAGGCTTTTAAAACAAGAAAAACTTTAGCAGGCTGCCATGTAGAATAAAGTGCTATATTCTTATATGCTTAATCAGAGTTGAGCCTTTGAATAATAACTGATATACAGTAGACTCAGGAGTGCTGTGTTTTTATTTGTATACATCTAAAGTTGCTGGCTTTTTTAGCATTTAGCATTTTGATGAACATTAGCTTGTCCCTCCGAAATTATTTTAACACCAGTAAGATGATTGGCGACCTACTTTTCCAACGTACTTTGTTTACTTTGTTTAGGCAACCATACCAGATTCAGAAAAAAAGTCATTAAAACATGACAACAAGAGTTTTTGTGCTGCTGGACCTTCTTGCAAATACACCGTCTGTCTCTGAACACAGTTTATGATCAACAATATTACTTCAAAATTTTCTAATGGTAAAACAATATCCTTCATGAGGTTTTATCTTGAGATGGAAAAGTAAAACACAAACTTTATGCTCTAATTAATTCACTTTTTCACTCTACCTAGTGTGTATCTCTCATGTTTCATAATCTGAATTAAGCCTCTCTACTGGTTGTTGTCTTTTTCTTTCCTCTATTCCCCTTGTTTTTAGCCCACTCCCTTCCCATCTTTAACTCCTTTCCTGTGTCTTTTTTCCCTCTCCCTCTTTCTAAAACCACTTCAGGCCCCAGTGCTCAAGAGGTCGCACAGCTGCAGGGGCCCATACCCAGTAACCGGCCCCTCTCATCCCTCCTCTCTCCTCCCCTGGTTGTCTCTCCCCTGATACTCATCCAGACTAAGACAGAACCATAAAGTCTGGTATGATTTTCATTGGCTGAAAGGTTTGAGAACTGTAATAATGAAACTTTTCTGTCGTGAAAACAGTGCTGAATCATTGTACTAAGGGTTTCCAATGTAACACTGTTTGGTAACTATGTTGTGGATAAAGAATGGCATTGCTTGCCCTCATTTCCCTCCATCCATTCGTTGCTAAATCGCCTTCTTTTCTTCCGCAGATCTGCTGTGCAGGTGAGGATGTGATTTGGCAGCTGAGCTCACCTTTGTGGAATCCCGCAAGAATGTGGCTTTGGGTAAACTCGTCCTGCCCTCCCGGCCATCTATTCACCTATCCATCCATCCGTCCATCTAACCATCCATTCCTCCCTTCCTCCTTCCACCCCCTCCTCCCTCTCCGCCTCTTTCCCAAAGCAGCATATAATCCCCTGCACCTGCAAAAGCTCCGCACACTGCAGCCTGCCAAGAGTAGAGCGTGTGACCTTGCCTCCACGACCACAGAGTCTGGGAGAAAGAGAGAGAAATGTCGAGAGGGAAAGAGAGAGAGAGAGAGAGTGTTGACGATAGAGGAGGATGATGAAAGAGCAAGAGAAAGGAAGAAAGAGGGAGGGAGACAAAGAGGGAGAGAGAGAGAAGATTGTTACTTAGTAGATATCAGACACATTGGAAACACATTGTGAACCTTGGTCTGGTCTGGGGTCCAGGCCCACGGCTGGGAACCGGGCTGGCCGGCTATTTTTGTGTTTCATTTTATCCCCAGTGATGTCATGCTACTTGTTTCCCAAGAACTGGGATAGGACAAGAGGGAGGTAAAAGAATATGCTGCAGCGCTCCCACTGTATCAAGCTAAATCTTTACACATTTTGTCTGGACACCATCATGTTGAAGTAGGTCAGAAATCATCAAAGTTGTACTACCAGTTATGAGTAAGAACCAGTTTGATGGTTAAGTTGACACTTATTTTTCATTTATTTACATTCACATACTGGGGCGTCCCAGTAGCTTAATGGTTAAGTCGCATAGCACATAAACATCCCCGGCTCGACTCTAGCTGGGGACTTCTGTTGCATGTCATATCCCTCTCTCTCTCTCTCTCTCTCTCTCTCTCTCTCAGCCCAAATTTCATGTCTCATTCTGATACCATCAAGTATAAAATAAAGGCCAAAAAGAAAAAAAAAAATCTGCATTCATGTACAGATGCACTGAAATAAACAAGTGAATCATTAAAAATCATATGCATGTATTCCATACACAGACCTTCCAGTTCTTTAGGTAAACCTGTACAATTTGCCAAAAATGTTATGAGCTTGGTACAGTACCATGAGGCATCTCTTAAAGGTGAAAAATGTTTTGTCTGTTTTCGGCTAAACCAACCTATACTTTCCAATAAAGTTTATGTATCCACAAACGTACTTGTAGATAAAATGTACTCTGTTACATTATCTTAATATTAATATAAAATTACATATGCCAAGATGGTAGATTTTGTCATGGTCTAGTGCAGTCTTAATCATCTCATCCAGACTGCAGTCTGTGAAAGCATCTCTAGAATACTAATTATTGAGCCATCTCACTTTGATGAAAGACAAATATTTATGCAGCACAGCTAAAAAACAAATATACAGTTAATGAAACAACATTTAATTGACTGTTAACATATGGAGTAAAATACTTGATAGTGCTTTTATGTATGTGTGTGGTCATTGCACGACGTAATTATTTTGACATTTGACAATAATTCCTCAACAATTATGATGTTTGGAAAATGTATTACTTCTTTATGTATTGACCAAGAGATTACGGTGTAGACATTTAACTGAAAACAAAGCTAATTGCACATCATGAATATGTAAAATGATATGAAATGTTTTTCATAGTACTTTTTGTGTCTGAAAATCCTCACATCACAGGATTTGCTTGTTCAAACGCAACTGGCTACTGAGTGAAACCACCTGATGTTTTTGTTTTCAGAGAGAACAGGATGGGAAGGGAGGCTGTCTCTTTTTCTCCCCCCGCCGCTAGTTCCAGCAAAGCGAAGAGGAGACTGACTATGCAAGGTTAGTCTTTGTATGAAATGCATGTGGACAGCTGGGCTGCCTCGGGCGCTGCAAGGTATGATTACTTCTCAGGGAGAGCAATTGAGCAACAGCATGGAGCGATTACTAATATTTTCTTTGTCCATTCCCCCCCTGTGAGTTTTAATCTGTTGCATGTTATCTCTTTCTCTCCCCCCCTATCTCACACACATGTGGACATCACAAAAACCATGTGTGCGTGCACAACACATGCAAACACAAACAAGTAAACACACACACACACAAAAAAAGACAGAAGAGAGAAGTGAGGATGTACAGTGTGTACGAGCTCAGGAAGTGTCATGTGTATTCCATTAGAAGGCAGATTAAAAAGGAGATTTTGTTTTCCACATCAAAGGTCTCACGCTGGGGGATTCCTCTCTCTCCCTCTCTCCCTCTCTTTCAGAGTCCGTCCCTCCCTTCCTCTCTATTTCATGAATAAATAATAAGGGGTAAAACCTGGGAAAACAAACTTTTTGACCTTTGAACCTTCGTGTCAGGGTCGGACTCTGCACCTGGGCGACTTCCCACAGGAAAGAGGTGGTAGGTCTGTCTGCATGTGAGTGTCAGTACATCACGTATGTGTTTGTTATGTGTGTATTTGTGCGCGGGGAGGCTGCATTTGTAAGAGCATCTCATCAGTTTAATTGGAGTTCCCACCATGCCTCTGAGACAGAATTCCTTGAATGTCTTGCGGGCTCTCTCTTGGTGTTCCATCATAACCTAAAAGTGTTACACCCTCCTGTTTTGCTAATGTTGTTTTTGAGGTCAGAACAGTTGGGATTGTGGTTGGGGGAAAAAAAACAACTGAGTAAAAAAACCACAATATTGTGAAATTAATGTGTGAAAGAAACGTGCGATCCCCATAGATATCGAAGCCTGGTGTGAAAACCACTTTGAATCTCTGTGCAGTGACCGACATGCACGATTCTCACATATCCTGTGACCTGCTTACTGAATTTATGCCTGGAATATGACTCTCCATGATATCCCAGAAATCCAAGGACAAGTTGAACTTAATGCACTTTATGAAAGGATTTAGCTGCTTGCACCTCTTCCTACAGGCCCTACAGCCGTCTGTTGGTTGGTTTTCTCCCTTTTTCCTCTTTCTGTTTCTCTCACTGACAGCTGTGTTGGCTCGGTGTGAAACAAAAAGAAAAAGGCCATAACGCAGCACATTACCATCCCGCAGAGCAGATGGGAGATCATGCCACACACATACACTCTCTCAGATTCCTTCGCTCTGGCATTTCACGTTTATTCTTGTTTGTGAAAGCCCGGTGGTCACTCTAAGGGAATGGTAGTAAAAACATGTTTGCTCTCAAGTAGTTGCTTTTTCTTCTCCTTCCTCGGTAAGTCAGCTCACCTCAGCCATTGTAACAGAGGAAACGGCTCATTAGCTATTCAGAGCACCATGTTAATATAGAGGATAAATGGGCTGTACATCTGGGAGGAGGAGAGAAGAAGAGATGATTGGAGAGGAGAGGAGAGGAGAGGAGAGGAGAGGAGAGGAGAGGAGAGGAGAGGAGTCCAGATTCCAGCAGTTCAGCTCTCCGCCAACGGACGTGTCCAGATGGCCTGGAGAGAGAGGCCCTTTGACTGAGGGACAAAGAGACACTTGTGGACGACAAAATCTAACTCTTGCAAACGCACAGACGCACACATACATGTACACACACACACACACACACACACACACACACACACACACACACACACACATACAGCTGCGCGGCGTATTGTTCGTCTTAGCTCGGCCGTTAGCTCCTAACATTGATGGAATGTTTGACTGTCCGCCTATCGTGCCCTTGAGACATGATGTCACTCCAACAAAACGCCGTCTTTTCAAAGAGAAACGGCTTTTTATGTGTTCAGGGCCACACAATGAAAAGACAGAGGGATGAGACATGGGGGAGAGAAACACATTAAGAAAGAGAGAGATTTAAAAAAAAAAAAAAAAAAAAAAAAAAAAAAAAAGAAAGAGACAGATATACAGGACTGGATATGCTCAGAGCTCATGATAAATTGAAGGCTGGTTTGATGGTAGTCGTGACAACCCATTAAACCGGGGCGTAAACTCCCATTTTCCACAATGATACAAGGGAATGCAGAGGGTGAGCCTGCTGTAAATGTGTCAGAGAGTAAGCACACTATTATAACTTTACTACGGATTTATCGCCGAGAGTAATTACTGTAAATGATGGCACTGAGCAATGGTGGAACAGTTGGGGAGAGTGGAGACGGGACAAAATAGATGGATAATAAATACAGAGAGGGAATAAAGTAAACTAGACAAACATATATGAAAAGATATAAAACGTACCTTTAAATATTCCCAAAGTGGAAACTGCACCAGCGAGAACGGGATCTGAAAAACAAGCACACAGAGTTTTCATTATCAGCATTATATCTGCATTTTGTTTTTGATTTTTTTTTTTTTTTTTGGGGAGGGGGGGTTTCAAGTTTCATCTTTAACCTCCAATCTCCTGCACTTGTCATTCCTGCCACCTTTCTCTGTTTCCCTCTCTCTCGTCTGACTGCTCCCTTGTTCCTTCTCACTGCTGATGATTAATGAATGAGACGGGCTGTGGTCTGGCAGTCCTGAATGGATGGATAGATGGATGGATGGATGGATAGATGAAGCAAACTTGGAAGAAGGAATAGCGGGATAGCGGGAGAGAACTAGAGTGATGGTTGGAGTGTGAATGTTGCCACTGGAAACGCTAAATCGGCTCACACAGGAAGTTATAGCGGGAGGAAATCAATGTCGGTGCCAAGGCGAGGGGCAAACGACACACACAGTCAGACCACACACGCGCTCTCACAGCAGTATGCGGACACATGCGCAAGAACGGGCACACTTTATTTAAACAGAGACGTACGGAAAGACACGCAAAAACACTAATTCGCACAGACACATATATTTCACAGAGACACATTGCAGACACACACACACACACATACACACACACACACGTGTATCCTGTCATCTTGCGCTGCAGGAATGGCAGAGCAGGACAGGAAGGAAGAGAGGGAACAAAAACAAAAGTGGAGAGGGAAATAAATAGAGTGACACTGAGTTGTGTCATCAGTCTTTGATCACAGCAACAAGAGGATCATTCATCCATCTGTGCCGCCTCCTTCCAGCGTGTTCCGTCATTCTACGTTAGCACATCAGTAAAAACAGCACCGATCCAACTCTGAGCAAGCTGGAGCGCAAAGATAATACAAGAACTGTGTTTATGCCTCTCAATGAGTTTATTAAGCTATTATTTCAAATGAACTGACCTCATATAAACACTCGATCTGAAGTCGATTAATTTAAAAGGTATCTGCTGCATCTGCTCCCCAAGACCTGAATGTAAGACTTATGTAAACCTTATAATGACTTGGGAGTTTTCAAAAGAAACAAAGCTGAAAAAGAAATAGAAATTCAACTGAGCACATCAAATTACGTTCCTAAAATGTTATATAGGAAAGGAAGATTGCTTAATAAAAGACCTGTTATCTCATTGTGTTAGTTAAAGTAGATCATAAATAGAATAGATCACAAATAAAAAAACATGTTTCTGTACTTATGTAAAAGTCACTGTCTGGTGAAAAACGTATTTTCTTTGGCAACTATTTAAAGGATTGATTTGACATTTTGGGAAATCCACTTATTTATTGTTCTGCAGAGAGTTATATGACAATATTGATACCGCTCTCATATCTGTCCGTTGAATATGAAGCTTGAGCCAGACGTTAGCCTAGCTTAGCATAAACACTGGAAACAGGGAGACAGCTAGACTGGCTGCAGCTTCTGTATTAAACAAACGAAATATAATTAAAACTATTAATTAGTGAGCTTTAGAGGTGTTGGTAGGCAGATTTTTATACGTTTGAACACAGGCTAGCTGTTTCCCTCAGTTATCAGCCTTTATGCTAAGTTAAAATAAGCTAGCTGCTGTTTTCAGTTTCATATTGAAAAGACTAATATAAGAGTGGTATCGATCTTGTTATGTAACTCTTGACAAGAAAATAAAAAAAGCGTACTTCCTAGACTAAACAGACTTGTAGAGAACTCATCCATTAGTTTGCTTTGACCATCAATCTAAAAATACAGCAGAATAGAAATTCTTCTGGTAAATTTTTGAGTTTAGCCCAATCAAACACTTGTAGCTTGATAAAGCAGTCCTGATATATGGAGCTAACAGAAATGTTCCAGTGGAAACTCTTCATGCCCATCTGGTCTATCTGGGCAGACAGAAGCAAATTTTCTCAGTCCTTTGAGATGATCGAAAAATTTTATTTGATGTAGGTCTGGTATCCAGCCCCCTGAATGTGGAGTGAGTGCACCTGTTTTCCAACTGTGGAGAGATGAGAGTGTGCTTTCAAAAGGAATAAAAGTACACCTGTCTTTTATTACCACCCTGATGAGTTCTGCCTTTTTCCAGGTCAGAGAGAGAGAGAGAGAGAGACAGACAGAGAGAAAGAGAGAGAGAGAGAATGGAAGGGGGGGGGGGGGGGGGGGGGGGGGGGGTAATAGCCACTATCTGTTATACTACTTGTCCAGACAATTTTAAAGATAAAACAAAGTTATAAACGTAATTTCATTTCAAATAAGCTAACATCAACTGAAACTGAAATAAAATGTAAATTGAGTTTTTTCAGCTGAAATAAAACATTTGAATCACTGTAGTCGTTTCACTTTTATGTTTTCTTAAATTGAACTGGCTTCAATCGAGCTACGTAGATACAGCAAAGGAAAGGTTATAAAAATGTAAGTTAAAAAAGAAAAAAAAAAGAAAAACATATTTATTTAATGTGCACAAAAGTGTGCAGAGGACTTTGAACCTCCGCAATGAGTGCAAACAGCAAGAAAGAGAAAGCCAGATGGGTTCTGCAGAGGATCTGGAAGGAGTGATCCACCAATGATTTATGACTTGGTTTGACACCCCTGGCACACTGTGCATGCAGTGTATATCTGTGTGTGTGTATATGTGTGCGTGTTGCCTGGCAGAGATGAAACGTCTGAAAACCACATGTGGTCTGATTAAAATTGATAAGCCATTTAAGGCGCGCACACACACACACACACACACACACACACCTGAAACATGTATGAACCTGACTAGATGTGGCGTGTGACAATCCAGCTGTGTGCGCTTGTTTATTTCAGTTATAAAATCAGATATAATGGGTGGAGGATACAGTGTGGGAGCTAATTACTCTAGTGGTTATTTTTTTTCAAAACTAAAGCGCGTTCTGCTTGTTACATATCGAACAAGCTATACCGCGGAGATACTTTAATGGTGGTGTAGTGATGGAGGGAGATGTGAGGTGTAATAAATCTCTCAGCTGAATGAGATGTGAAGATAGGTAGAGACAGAGAGTGAAGTGGTGAATAAAGGGGACTGGACATGTAATCTGTTTCTACTTCCACCCTCCTCTCCCTCTCTCTCTCTCTCTCCCTCTCTCTCTCACACAGACCAGAGCATCAATTCTCAACTGCAACCACAGCATCAACATCCAAATCAAAAACCTGAAGTCTATTCATTTTCTGTGTATCTGAGCAATGCATGCAGAGTGTTACCCATTACTCAGCGACAGGCTGCTGCGGAATGAATTTTCACCACAACTGCAATCCTTGTGTCACTGCTCTGACTTGCACTAAAAACATAGGCAAGATTTCCCAAAACAGCCCAAGGGAGCAAGTTTTTTTTTGTGTGTTTTTTTTCTAATGTTTTCGCTTTTGTTTTTGAGTTGAGGTAACCTTGGAGATAGATAGATGTGCATCAGCATTGTACCAGATAGAAAGAACAATGCTTATATCCTTCCCGTATAATTAATTCCATCTACCATTCCTGTAAATATTTTCTGTAAAATATGTTTAAGTTCTCATGAACTTATCAGAAGAGAAAGTCAAATGCCAAAAACCAACATATAAATAATGCAAAATACCTTCATAAGCAGCCTTCGCACCAACTTCAGCTTATTTACCCAATGCACAGATACAATATGAGATACTGTGGGAATTACAATGTTAAATGTCTGTCTGACTCCTCAGGCAAAACACATCTCGCCACAACATCAGAGATCTAAAACTACACTTTTTAAGGAACTGTGTGTGACATTTATTCTTCTATTGGATCAATTGTGCAGGTGCTTTAAGGTGGAAGACTGGTTAAGGGTTAGGGTTTATGCTGATTTTGGGCAGTCACAAAGCTGCTAAAAATTAAAATGCACAACTAAGGTTGAGATAATTATTAATATAACTGAATATCTACAAAAAAAACAACAACATGAATGATTTTCCGACCACCTTAGGTTTACATGATCTAACTTCACATTAAGTGTGGGTCTCTCACTCAGGAGACACACAGACAGGAAAATCAGAAACTGTGCATCGATCCATCAGAAACAACTCAAACATGAAACCTTTAGCAATAGTGAATACACCTGTTATTCCTAAACTGAATGCAATTATTTTTTAATTTGCCGTTATTATTTTTGTTGTAAAATGGACCAAAGCATGCTCTTTTGTTAAAATGTATGATTGGATGGACAAAACGCATTTCACTATGTTTTACAATAACACAAGTTTTAAACATTTTAGAGATATAATGCACGTTCATTTTTGCGAATTAATACTAATTATGTTATTTCTAAATATAATAAGATATATAAAAATCACATCAAAAATGATACATTGTGAAAACATTTGAGCAGACATCTCAGAACTATGTCTGTTTCTGGCATAACGGAACTTCGCTGCCAATTTGGTGATTGTGTCAACACAAACAAACTAAATACTTGGAGCAAATATGCAACAGTAACAGGATAATACTTCATAAATAAATAAAATACACTAATTAAACACTCTCCAACCAGTAGATGCATTTAAATCAGCATCAAAATATCATTTAATGTAGTTAAAGCAGGAGGGAAGCAGCCTGCACTTTTCTCACTTTTCCTATAAATGAATATGAGTGATTCTTAGCGTTCCGCTGTAAACCTACACCTGCACCTACGAAATAGCCTCTCATACCTCTACACACAGACTGTTCAGTTATAACTCAGTTTTCAGCCTGTTTGTGTGGAAGACGTCAGATTACCAGGCCTCATAAATCCTGAGCATCATAACGTCCTTTGCAAGTTTTTTGAAGAATTTCATGTTGTATTCTTCAAATGCATTGCACTGCAAAGGCTGCGGGATCACATTTTACGATATGTTGTGACCATTTACACCATGAGATTCAGTAGAATTATAACTGAAACAGTATCCCGTTTGATGTGATCACATGAGTGGCTTCAACAAATGGCAAAGTATTTTCAGAGCTATGAAACCAGTAATGTGACTGCTGAGAATGTATTGATCACCACACCCTCTGATCTATATTCCACCCAGACCTTTTGCATGTTGCCCTGCTGCACATACATGAACCAAAATAGCAAGTGTGCATGGAGAAGCCCACACAGTCTGTGCGTCCAAGACCTACCACTCTGATTGTTGCACAATTAAAATAGGGCCCTCAGTGTAACTCACAAAAATGCTTCGTATGTATCATTGAAGCCTGACAAACATGTCCAATACACTTTATCATAACACATTTGCAAATCCGATTTTTGAGATAATATATATATTGGTGCTTTTTTGCATGTTACTGCTCGAATCGATGGCAAGATGTGGATCGTGGTGACTGTGTGCTCTTGTGCATTGTGCGCATCCTCATGCAGAAAACAGGGATCCACTCATAAAAACATTGCTATCAGTCATCAAAAACTCCACGGGGTATCTTAAATATGAAAATCAGCAAAGATTACTCAGCCATCAATGACTGCATTATGAAAATACATACATCATGCAGTTCCACTGTTATCCCGTGTAGCTTGTGACTGATCAGGTTGGAAGCTCAGTGTATTGCTTAAGGACACTTGAAGGGGCCGACTGGTTATAACTGGTTACGGGAGCTGAATCTGAAGTCAAGAGACGGGACACTTTGTCCAACGACTGGGCCAGTGGGCGATCTGCATGGTTTGGATATTCTAGTTCAAGAGAGGTCTGCCACAAGTGTTGAGGGCACATTTAGACCTCAGCTATGTCATGGTAGACTAGCGCACAGCCATCCAGACAGCCAGGGCCATGCTACGCTGGGCTAGCATGAAGGCAGCCAGGAAGCATAAAATCCCGCTGCTCTCCGGTGCTAAATGCTGACTCTGTCTCATCCCCCTGCCTTGTATAATGCCCCAGCTACCATGGCCTATTCAGCACCATGAAGCCAAGCCAAACTCCCAATGTGTGTGTATGAGTGTGTGAGCATGTTTGGATGGTGGTCACTCAATCCAGGGTTGTTATGTTAACTCTAAAAAGAAAAAAAAAAAAAAGAGAGACAGGACTTCATAAATCCCATTAAAAATGATGATGATGAATAGAGATGTCTGTCTGCGTCGTCAAGACATGAACAAGATCCCACTATTCTATCATCAAAATGTTCACTTGCAAGGAAAATAAGGGCGAGTATGTTTTTATCTTGTTTTTGTCATTTTATACAAACTAAACATGTACTGTAGCTGTTATTTAAGGGATCAGTTAGCAGAAGAAAACACTACCCTGAAGGCAGAGCAGCAGTGATGTTTATATCCATTGAAAACAACTGAGGTTTTCCTCTGCCTGCCAAAACTTTACTAGCTCACTCACTCCAGCTTGAGCCAATCAGCCTGCTTCCATGGCCATGTGAGCAGCAACCAAATCATAACGATAACCAGAGAAACCAACACATCCATTGCATTTAGCACGTTGTTGATGTCTTCGAGCGTGACCTGTCACGTGACATAAAAAGCTTATTTAAATACACATACACACAAACCATTTGGTCTACCCTAAAACATCTCATCACCTGATTTTTTTCTCTAGCGACACCACCAGCAGAGTAATATTTATGTTTCAGAGTGAATACTAGCCAAAGTATTCAGTATTTATGGCACTCCTATCATCCTCTGCTTTAGTTTGTGTTCAGCGCTAATAAGCTAATGTTAGCATGCCAACACATTAAAGACATCGACTGTAACCCTGTGTGAAAAACTGAATTCCTCTCATTCATTTCAATGTGTCTGACTACCCAGCAGCGCAGTGGGAATGCCAACCTAGAGGGCTCTGGCAGAACAACGCAGCTTCGTCCAGCGAAAAAGTTGAGCCAGGTTCAACTTTTGCTGCAATGTCATGTCATCCAACAAGGGGCTGCGTTGACCAATCGCATATATGCAAGCACACATTCCTGTTGATTACTTTGTAACGTCAGTAGAGCGTTTCTACCATTTACCTCGCTATTGTCGCGACCAAAGAGAAAATCGTTGCCGCCATGATAACTTTCCAGAGTTGTAAAATACTCGGTATTATAAACCGCTGTGCAGTGTTTATGGCGTATGATGAGCCTTCAAATTCACAGATCTGTTACTCAAACTGGACTTCCTGGAACATACTCCATGTCTTGTCTGTAACATAAACAACACGCCCTCGACCGACCCTTGCTAGAATACTGTAGAGAAAATACATTTATTGAGTAAGAAAAACACACCCTGAGGCCCTGCGCTCAGTTCATTTTACCCTGAATCACTCTATTTCTGAACTAAAGTTTTCCTAAAATGATTCAGCAGGCCGTAGACAAATCCTCCGCCACACCTTGTGTTCTCTTTTTCATGTTTCTACTGTCTATCCTATAATTTCAACATCTTCCCTCTTCACTGTCCTTTCAGACATCAATCCAGCTCTCTCCATCTACCATCTTCTCCACCCTACTGACCACTCGCTTCTCTTGCTCTACTCGTGCTCCACTTGAAAGTAAAATCTTAACATACAAAGAATCACAACAGACACTAACACAATACTATATTTTTTTTGTGGAAATCATACCAAACCTTGGCTCTGCTACTTGGCCACTAAGTGAGAACTTTGTTCCAAGAGCTCAGCAGCATCTGCTCCCAAAGCCCACAAACATCTGTGTCATCCAGCTGGCCTCCAGGGACAGGATTCCACTGCTGGGAAACACATGACCGGCTCTCTCACAGACCTGCTATCCTGCATATGTGTGTGTCTTGCAATTTTTGTACGAAAATGTCAATGTGCTTAATCATATTTAAGCTGATGTATGTGTGTGCGCCTGTGTGTCTTGAAGAGCGGCATTATATGTTTGCTAGCTGACACATTTCATAAATGATCAAAGATGACAGTGCCACTTGCTGTGACTGTCAGGTACTATATTATACGAATATGGAGATGTCTGCTGTGTCATTCTGCTGACAGTTCTCCAGTTTGTGTGTGTGCGCGTGTGTGTGTGTGTATATATGCGTCCTTGCCAACTGTATAAGCGCTAACTTTATTAGCATTCAGAGAGGCTTCGGGCTGTCACAGGTCCTTAGGCACTCAGCGGAGGGCAGGAAAAACACATGTCAAAATATATTCACATTGAGCCTGATTGCAGGCAAGCCAGTTGGCTGCAATTTGACAAATGACTTTTAATAGGTCATACTGCAGCCTGTGCATACTGATGAGTATCCAAAAGGAGAGAAAAAGAGTAAGGGAGATAGATATTAAGACAGAGAGACAAGTAGACAAATGTATAGATGGCCAAACCAACAGATGAGAGACATTATTCATCTTTTCCAACAGATTCCTTTCCAAAAAGTACCTCATTCCTAAATGTTTGGAAATTTCCTACTTTGAAACATCTACCTACTGCTACTGAGGAATGGCTCTCCAAAACCAACTTAACAGAAAACCACAATTCAGATGCTTTCCAACAAAATGTTCTGATTGATCTCAGTGTGTCTGATATTTAACATAATACAGTACCACTGAGATGATATAGCAATATATCATTTTAATGGTACTGTGCAATTAACATTAACAATGCTTAAGAGACTTTTAGACGATGTCCACAAAAATGACTGACTGGCTGGCAGGTGTCTGATAAAATCAGCAACAACTGGACAACTAAAACAAAATCCAGTCAACCATTTAATCACAGCTCTAAACTCTATGCTACTGATTAACAGTACTTTCACTTGACTTTGTTAACAAAAATTTTTTATCAAAAATTAAACTGACTACAAACAAACAAAGCTAAGAGTCTACATCCATGGCTCTGTGATGCCACACTTAGGCACAGAGGTACTTTGAGCATGCTAATATTCTTACAATGTTATTATGTTGTTTAGCAGCTGTTATGTTTACTATGGTCATCATCTTCATTTAGCGTGTTAGCATACTAACATTTGCTCATTAGCACAAACATTAAGTAAAGCTGACGCTGATTGGAGTGCCATTACTTTATTACTGCAGGTATTTGGTCATAACCAAAGTATTGGACAAATTAAAAATTTGACCTGATGGTGGCGCTAGAGGAAAAGTTAAGGGAACACCTACATTATTACAATTCAACCTGAGGGGGAAATGTCTGTATCAAATTTCATTGTATCCACCCAGTGGTTGTCTAGACATTTCACTGTGAACCACAAATGTCAACCTCATAGTGGTGGTGCCAGAGGAATGGTCAGGGGATCCCTAAAGTCATTAGGATTCATTGTCTGGGAACCATGAATGTCTGTACAAAATATTGTGCCAATCCATCTTGTAGATGTTGAGATACTTCACTGGATAAGTGAAAACAGGCCACCAGTTCTATCTCCAGCCCTGCAGGATAAATCTGCGTGGGGAAAGTGAAAAAGCAGTGCTTACCCCTCCCTCATTACTACCACCAAGGTCCCCATGAGCAAGGCTCATAACCTTAACTGCTCCAGTGGAGCTGCTCAGTGGCCGGCAGATCAGAATGTGGTTGTACTGGGCAGCTTCCAGGTGTGAATGTGTGTAACTGTGTGGACATGTTCAGGGCTTTCCTGCAAATGAGAGACTTCCTCTCATTGAAACTTCTCTGAATATATAGAGGTTTAAAAAAAAAAGACAACAACTTTGGCCTCATGATGGTGCAAGAGGAAAAGTCAGGAAATCACCAAAGTCAGTGGGCTTCATCCTTGTGGTCCATGGATATCTGTACCAAATTTCATGGCGATCCATTCAACAGCTGTTGAGATATTTCAGTCTAAAGCAAAGTGGTGGACTGACTGACCCAATTGACCGCCGTCCCTACAGCCACACCATGGCTAAAAATGGATGATGATTTGAGTACAGCCTACCATTTTACTGTGGTAAGTGTATAAACAATTATGTGTCCTGACATAGGAAAAAAAACAGATCCAGAGGAGTCATTTTGTATATCACAAAACCTTGTTGTGGATTATCACTTACGGCATGCACTGAAGTGAACTAAGTCCTGGACACAAATGCAAATTCTTCATGTGGCACTGAAAGCATATCACTTTACACGGTGGATAGTTTACAAGCATTCTCAAAGACACACTGAAATCATTCTGATTAATCTTATCTTGGCTGTGATGCCAAGTCTTGTGGAAACAGAGACTTTGAAAATTTTTTTCCCTCTAGAAATTTTACCCATGTAAGCAGACGTTTCTATAAAAACTCATATGTTTTGCAAAAGCCAGTACACCTTGGATGACACTGTTTACACTCATTACAATGACAGTACAAGACACCCTCCCACATTTTATGGCTGTAGTGTGAAATCCTAGACACAAATAACTAGTCTAAAAGCTCATATGCACAATTTAACTCAGTCAAGACACTGTGGTGCAATCTTGAACCCGACAACTTAAGCACTCCTTCTGCTCCGTTCTTGCCACCAGATGTGGAGCAAATGAGCTAAAGAGCAAATGATTCATGAGCCAGAGATGTCTGCTGGATCTTCTGTTAGTGCTTGATACCGAATGACCATTCCAAATCCATTTGGCAAAACCTCCTAAACCCGTGGATTTTGAATATACCAAATGTACCATTTCAAATAAGACCATGTGTACTCCCTCAAATTCAATTTATCCGAAAAATAAAATGAACAATGGCTCCTTTGAAATGTTTAACTATACTTTTAAGAAATCCTGATTCACTAAAGAGATCAGAGCAACAGTTTTACTGTCCAGTTAACCTCTTGTTCTTTTATTCTATTCAACTCTTTTACAGTCATAGTTCTTCGGTCTCAGCATTTCACTTGCCCTCTGAGAGGAGAAGGGAGGGGAGGTGAGGGGAAGTGAGGGGAGGGGAGGAGAGGAGAGGAGAGGAGAGGAGAGGAGAGCAGAGGAGAGCTTTTAAAAGAAAGCAGATGGGATTCAGATGGTGAAGCGATCAGCAGCAGCCTTAGTCAAAGTGCAGAATCACTATAGGCCATGTGAAGACCAAGACACACACACATTTACACACTTTAAAAAAATCATATGGACTGGCCAGGCAGAGCAAAGCCCTGAGTCTAAGTCCACATTTATTACCTGCTAATGCAACAGGGCTGCAAGCTGGATTTACTTGCCAAATTCATACAAGCACTCACACACACACACACACACACACACACACACACACATCTCACACAAACATTCAGACACACCCACATTCCATCTGCTGTGTGTCACGAAAATATGACGAGGGACTGACTGTGGTGACACACTGATAACAAACAGACAGAGATCAGATTTTAATATGTTGAACGTTGATCAAGTCATTAATCATGTCAGAGAGGCAGGTGGTGTTGGACATCTCTGTATGTTACTGTGCCAAATGTTCAACCTCAATCACAGACAGTCACTGAGTGGGAAGAAACCAGACCTGTTTGTCTGTCAGTTGATGGACAATCTGGATGAATATATGAACACAAAACATACACACACACACACACACACACACACACACACACATACACAAACAGAAGCAAACCAAAAAAAAAAAAAAAAAACATTTGAAAAAACTGCACAAGAATTGCCTGCAAGCATATACACACAAACACAGGCGCGTAGCTGGTTAGTGCAATTCTAATGAAGTATGACAGATATGCGATAAGGATGCATGTTGCAATACCCTGAGCTCCGACTGAACGGTGAGTGAGGGGCAGCAATTATTTCCCCTAAATAACTCCAGCTGGACTGTTTTTGAGCATTAGCTCTGCAAGGATATTAAATCAATATATATTTTGGAGAATGTTTTTAATATCAATATATATTGAGATTTTGAAGGCTGATCACGTAGAGTTGAGCAATATAACAAATTAATTCAATTTTTTGTTTTTTCCCCCAATGTGTATAATCATTACAACATGCTCTTAAAGGTTACTCTCAGACAAAAAGGGGGAAAAAAAATAGACATTGAGAACATGAGCTGTCTTGAGTCACAAGACACAACACCTACACATAATTTAGAGCTGTCTGTTAAAGATGTTATTCTACATTTTGAATGTAAAGACTCAAAAATTAATTTTATTTTTGCAAATGTTGTGACTGTAATGGGAAAACTCCTTGTTCACAAATACAGTTTTTTCTAAAAGAATACCTGATACCCAATGAAATGTTATGATCACTCCTTTGAGAACATCTAGAATTTATTGTCTTTATTCTATTTTTATTTTTTTTTCTGTTGTCATCTTTTTTTCTTCAAATACCATTTACACACTTTGATCGTAAACTCCATTTACACAGTTTAACACTTTTGTTATGAAAAATGGAAAATGTATTTTGATCAATAAAAAACACATTCTGTTAGTTGTTATTTTTACCTTTTGAATGATGATTTGGACTCAAGAATAACTTTATACAATAATTTCACCACACAATTCTACTGAAAGTTGAATAAATGATAATACTGCATTACCGTCCAGCTGTATTACACTCCAAACAACAGTAAATTACTTTAACAATGTGACTTCAAAACAAAACTAACAGAACAGAATCTAAATTACACTTCAGTATCCAATTGAATTTTCCAGCATCGTCCCTGTTTTAACTGAACATGGGCTTTTAATTATTTTCCTGTTATAGGGATCTCTGTGTTATGTTAATAAACACTGGAGTCATGCGTGCACGTACGAGCTAATATCACACCTAGTATCTGCAGTGACATGGCAAAAACCCCTAGCTAAACATAGGAGCACAGCGGGAACTTGTGTGTGTATAGTCCAGTAAGGGAGACTGTGAGAGACTGTGTGTGTGTGTGTGTGTGTGTGTGTGTGTGGCACCTAAGTACACCTTTGGGACAGAGGGGTTCAAGGCCTTTTAAATAAATAAACAAACACATAAATAAAGACAATCGATAGAAGGAGCCTGATCCGGCACTCTGGGCCTGTGTTTGGCCTCTCACTTCATAAGAGAGGCCTGGGGGAGACACGGAGAGGGAGGGAGAGAGAGAGAGAGAGAGAGAGAGGGGGGGGGAGGAAGGAGGGGGGAGAGGGGAAACTGAGAGTGCTGGGGAAAAGGAGCGGGAGAAAGAAACAGAGAGAGAAGGTTGGATTACTTCTCTCTTGGTGGTTGTATAGCGCTGGTCAGTGAAAGCCAAGGCCTGCGCTACCTTTTACAGAAAACAGACCGCCATATGCTTACTCAGTTTAGGCACACACACACACACACACACACACACACACACACACCTGTTTGTACACTCCCCTGAGAAACACTTCGCACAAATCATATGCCTATCCAAACACAAACCTGTAACACATACAAAGCATATCTCCCCTTGTGCTCAGCGCAGTTCCCCCAAAACCTAAATTTGTCACAGATAAGGGTGTGTTGGAGGCTGTGCAGTTCTTTGCATCCTGCAGCATGAGCACGTGTCCCTTTAAGGCCTATGCTGTGTAACTATGAGGAGTGTTCAGCCTTAAGCGACTAGCAATCACTCATCCCAGCCTTTCCAGCTCCCCGGCGCTGTAAAAACTAGAACGAGTCTGACTGCACTTGCTGAAGAATTCCACCTGACAGTTTTGAATGCCAAGGGCAGCACAGAGTGTGTGTGTGTATGTGTGTGTGTGTGTGTGTGTATGTTTAAACAAGCCAAACTAGGGAGAGGTTTGAGCGCCGGCACATCTCAAGCGAGCCAATGAAATCGCAGCTGGCCACGGTTCCCATAAGCCGTCGCAGCCCGGCGAATGTCGGCACAGGGCAGTAATATTCCCGACAAATTAAGACTTGTTCTGAGGTGAGTGGGAGAGAGAGAGAGAGAGAGAGAGCGAGAGGGAGCGAAGGAAAAGAGGGAGGAGAGGTGGTGGTGGTGGTGGAGAAACAGTGTGTTGGCAACGATTCAAGAGAGCAATTCCATCGACATGAGAGAAATGCTTCCCAGAAACTCTGAATAATATTTATGTTGTGCTGGTGATTTTTTTTTTTTTCTTTCTCCCACCTGTGTGCAGCTTTGTGTAGTTTGTTGCTTCAAAATGGACGTGTGGTACTACTGAACAGGCAAAGGCACAAAGGGAAGAACACAGACTCCCTTATCAACAGACACCTGATGCTTCTTTTTCTCCGCAGCCTTTAACGAAAGGAGCTGAAGTATAGCCTGCTGAGAACGCAACACGGCAGTGAAACAGGAACCTGTAACATATAAAATGCCGAACGTTTTTATTGGGACTTTATACTGCGCGGCATTTATTAGGAATGTTATAGACAAACTGCATCCACAGTTGGTATTCGCACATGAGAGAAAAAACATCCTGTGGTATAATATAACATATTGCTTGTATATCAACCCAACAAAAAGGCTTAGTATTCTTTCATTCGGTTAAAACATGACAGTATGGATCTGTCACAGCCACTGACGGATGATGTCAATGGCAGAGTGCATATTAGCCAATGAATGGTGGTGTGGTGTGACACAGGATGCCCGGAGGGTCAACCAATTAGCTGCTGACAGGAAGAGAGATGTATGGCTGCCTGAGGAAGTGGCTGAGGCTGGGAGTGAGACGTGGGAGAGTGGACTGAGAGTAAATGTGTTGATGCTGAGGGGCCTAAACATGAGAGAGGATGATGGTGGTTCTACAGAGTTAGCCTCGCTAAACAGCTAGTTGAGAATTATAGAAGTTACTGAGCAGCACACTTCTTTGTTTCTAACCAGCTAATGAAAATGTTTGGTTTTATTAATGAGGCTGGAGCTTAAAAGGGAAACGCATTATCTCTATCGAACATTTTGAGTCAGCTGAAATGAAGATAGCTGCTACTCACAGTTGGGTTGACATTGCGTTTTGCAATTATGCTTACAAATAGCTCTATTTAGAGAGATTTTAGAGAAAAAACACTGAGCTACGTGATGGCAACAATTCTAACCAACAGCACAGAATGAGTTTCAGTGTAGATGATTTATTTTTTAATTCTGCTGTGGACGCCAGGGCAGACAGACCTCTGGACGGGTGCAAAAATGGCCCTTTAATCTCACTTTTAAGACAAACTGAAAGGAACAACAGGAGAAATAAAGTTATTTATACAAGTTACAGGCAGCAGGGAACCAATATGAAGCCTTGGCCAAAAGTGCTTAATTAAGCCACCAGCACTGCTAACCCTGAAAGATTAAAACTGACACAGTCAGCAGCACAAACCTAGCAGGGATAACTTGGCCAAAATGAAACATAAAGCTTAATCAACAGAACAAACCAGCTCATTATGGTGTGGTGAACTTAATCTTGTGATACTCATTTTTGTGAGATTCTATACCAGACAGCAGCGCAAAGGAATTCTGAATTTGCAAAAAAAAACCACAACACAATACAGGCTTTTACAAAGAGAAACTGCAAGAAACAACCGGTATCTACAGAGACAAGAGAGCACATAACTATAGTGAGTGATTGAGTGTGTAACCCAAACGAGTGTCTACAGGCCACAATGTAGAAAGCATGATTTCATATGGCTGCTAACATTGTTAGCGTAGCTTAGCTGTTAGCCAGTAACCAGAGCTAATACATTTATTGTTTTTAGTTAAATAAATGTCATACTTTTTCAGTTGTTTTGCATTTTAATTGTACTAGACATGCAAAATTGTGTTTGTGCAGTCAGGCAAAACATTTGCATGCTGGTTGTGGTTTACTGTAACTGGGTGGCGTCATGCCAGTGCAGCATTTACAATGAATACTGGGTATTTTAAGAATACCTGACAACAGCCTGACATTGACTAAAAGCAAAAAATACATTTGTTTCTATAAATGCAGGGTAACATTCAATCAATCCTGTTATATATCCACAATAATGATGTAAGAGTTTCCCTTTAAAGGCAAACTAGAGTAAAGCGGACAGGAAGGTCCAGAGTAAGGCCGCTTGCTTTAATC